>NW_028270161.1:13935968-14178468 GCF_037043375.1 Chiloscyllium plagiosum | reverse complement strand
TATATTAACTAAGCAGTCTCTCTAATGTCACTGCTGTTATTTATTACCAATGGGAGATCTCCTGTTACTTCTCACTTGGCCATTGTTTTTATGAAGTTCGATTGGTCTAAATACTGGGTTATATTTCAATCAATAGAAACACTTTACAGCACCATTCCACGTCACCAAGGCAACTCATGACGCAAAACACATCTTCTTGAATCCAAAATTAACTTAACAAAAGGATCAAGGCAATATTGACATGAGATGATGTGGATTGATTGAGCTTCCACACCCTCCACTGAAACACACAATCAAGTAGTTGCAGCGCTGCATTGACCAAGATGTGTTTCTTCCTGCAAAATCTTAAACGGATCACCTGACTGCTCTGATGGATAGTCAAGATCCCGTGCAAGGTCATGTGGTGACCTAGCCAACATCATTTATTATGCCTAAACAACACAATGCCACATTAAATAAAGAAAACAGGATACAGAATTATGCTGCCAAACAAGATAAAACTTAGGTCATCATGAAGTTTTATAGTGGCTTGATATTGTCACCTCTGGAGGATTCTGAATTGCTCTCTTTCAAGTGAAAGAAGATAATTTATGATCTAGGTACCTCCAAACAGCAAAACCAGGTTAAGTGCTTGCCTATAATCTCCAGTATACTAAGTAAATATCATTAGCACTTAAGCACTACTATGTGAAGGTATAGGAACAAGTTGCAAAATCTGAACAGTAAACCATTTGAGAAAAGTTATGTTCTTTTCTATGCCAACACCATTGCCATGGCAATGATAATGCTCTACCAAGTGGCATGGATAATTTGTCCAAAGGCTTTCCAAAGTAAGGGGCAGAACCCAGGTGGGGTTGTGAGCTAAAAGTTTGGAGCCAACAACTCTAAGACAACTACTACTGACCCCCTCAAGTCTCTTTTCCAGGCTCAAAATATCTTTACACACAACTTTCCTCTCCTTCCACCCAAGGAGTCACAACAGTTTTCAAGCCTCAGAATAGAGTCATGGGGGGGAACATTACTTTATTTTCTGTTATGTCTATCCATTATCAATTTTACTGGTAGATTGCAGTTCAAATATTAAAATATCTTAAATTCATGTGAATTATACTGCTCAGTTTGAGAAGCAATAAGTCGAGCCTTTTAAAGATTTGTAAAGAGCTACAAGTCAACAAATAAATGGAGTGAAAGAATACGAATTCCTTTGATGATGCACAGGAAATATCTGTTTCAAAAAAAAAAGGGATGCACTGAATCAGTTCATCTCTGAACTAGAAGCAACTTACAGGCATTAGAAAATGGAGATTTACGTCAGAATTCCCTGAACTCAGCAGATTTTGTAAACTTGCATTCTTGCACATACCACTCTCAGAATCTAGAATTAGCTGCACAATGCAACAAAAATCAGCTTCTTTTACAATTGCATGAAAAAACATATTTTGATCTCTTTCACTTTTGAACTAAAACTATTCATACCAGTGGCAGCCACTATCATACACGGCTGTTCATTATGCAATCACTCCCCAGTACTTCAAAGGACATCATCCGTGTTGTTATTATTCTAGTCCAAGCTACAGATTGCATTGATCCTGCTAATACTGCAAATGACCAGAAGGAGGACTGAAAACTTGGAATTGAAACTTCTCACAGAATTAGAGATCTTGTGTTACACATCACTTCATTGTGATAATAGTTCCACTCTATCACAAAATCAAAAATTCATTCACTTCTGAAAATTGCTCCCCAGTTTGGATAAATTTAGTCATTTTAGAGAGAAAGATCAGAACACGTATCGGCATGAATTGTTGAGAAGTCCTTTATTTTCCCATTAAGTTTTTTTTTGACTTCTCAATGCTGACAGACATTTCAAAAGAAGATGAATCATGGCCATCTCAAATGTGACTCTATACAGTGAGCATAATACTATTACAAACACTGACTCCATGTCACCTCCCTGTTCCACCCCCTCCCTGTCAGTCGTCCTTTAAACTGAAAGTACGTTGCGCTGTCATACATAACCTACAATTATAGGTGCAAAATCACTTATGCTCTGATTCACTCGCATAGCAATTTCCAATACAGATAATAGCTTAATCTTCAGTGTTGACATGAATTACCTCTTGTATGGAACAAACAACAGGATGCTATTAGCCACTCGACAACATTTTCATGGACTGAAGAGTTTATTAAAGTGGTTAAATTAAGGTCCAGTCTTTTATTTAACAACTGTGTGGACTTTTTATCTTCAACTCCCATTCCCAGCCCAAAAAAGGAATCACCAACACTGCTAAGACAGCCAATTATACTTAACTCTATTTGCCCAGCTAAGTGCATAATATTTTTACCTGTTTGAACGTCAATCACCATCTGATGACCTCCTCTCATTCCAGGTCTATTGTCATCTCCGTCACCTGGCCAAATGTAGAATCAGAGAATGTCAGAATTATGACAGTGAAGAAGAGGCCATTCAGACAATCAAGTCTGCACCAACCATCCAAAGAGCATCCCAACCAAGTCCAGGCCCCCACTCTATCCCCAACACCCCCCATTTACCATGGCTCCATTTAGCATGGCCGGTCTACCTAATGTGTACATCCTTGGACTATGGAAGGAAACCAGAGTACCCAACAAAAAGCCATCCATCCATGGGGAGAACATGCAAGCTCCACACAGCTGGTCAGCCAGAGCTGGAATCAAACCCAGGACCTTGGGTGCTGGTAGGCAGCAGTGCTAACCATTGACCTTACCAGTGAGTCATCATGCTGCCTCAGCAACACTGAGAAGCCCATTGTGGAGTTTGGGAATAAAACTAAAAATATCATTCATTTTCCAGTCATTTAACTCTGCATGGCTGCATTCAAGGAAAAGCTGCGCACCAAAATTTCACAATGTATAAACTCCACATTCGCACACATCAATACAACAAAAAAAATGGCAGTATGCCAACCGAGTTTTTAAAATAAATTTGTAAACTCCCAGAAAGAATATACCAAGTTCATCTCACAGCGCATCATTAGAGAAAAATTCAGTCAGAATATCTGTGGGGATACAGGGTGTTCCTTCAGATTCAGGAAGGGGTTGTCAGCTTTGCACTGATTATATTCAATTTCAGACCATCCAATTCAATTTACAGAGAGAAGGGCAAAAGGAGAGCAACAAGGTTGAGACGCAATGGAGGCATTGCCAGCAGCTATAATTATGGAATTCTCAATACCAAACATCAAATTATTACTCAATGCTAAGTAAAACTGTTGGAGACCAACCTCCGAAAAGTGGCAGATACATAATTTGAATCTGGGGGGGGTGGGGGGGTGGGGGGGAAGAACGTCAAGGGAACACCACGAGTCTATTGAAGAATCCATATCAAATATTTTAAACCTGTCTAAAATGTCAGCATCGCAAGATTGAGGAAACATGAGCAAATCAGGAACATGCGCAAAAGAATCGGATTTTCAACAAATAAACCTGGAACAATTGCGCAACCAAAATCCTACAAGAAGCTTTTAAAATTATAGAAGCAGACACCAAGAGGCAGAGTGACCACTTGCTCTCTTGCCCGCACAGTTTCTAAATTTAATGATACCGAGACAGAAGGAAAGTTAAGTGTGAAAAGGATGGAAGAATCTATAAGGTGAAACAGTATGCTAAGTGAATGGGTAAACATTTGGCACTTGTATCATCATGTGGGAAACTGAGATTTTACCCACTTTACCAGGAAGGATAGGGGAAAAAAAATTATTTAAACAGCTAGAGATTGCAGAACTGACAGGCAGACAAGGTCCTCAGTGAGCTTATAGTTGGTGAGTTGATTCCAAAATTCCTTGTTACTCCTCCTCAAAAGGTTGTGGTGTTACGAAGCTTCTCACCATGGATTACTTTAGACCTCTAATCGCTCTCCTGGTGGACTGCTGCCCAATGGCTTCAACAATCTCTAACCTTGCCTTGATGTCCGAGTAAGCTTTTGCTTTCAAAGGTTCACATGTTAATTAACATTGAGAGCTGTTGCTTTGGAATTATAATGGGAATAGCTCTTCAGTGATTTACTTGGTGTATACTTGGTCTCACAGGAAACATTTTCATGCCTTGATGAGAAATGCAGCATTCAGCCTACAGGAGTTAATCAGATTATCTTTTTAAGTGGTTTTAATATCTTCTAGCATATGCCGAGCAACAGTTGGTGCCCACTAAAATGTTCTGTAGTTGCTTGGCAAATCGCTATTGTTTAAGTGAGGTTAACAAAAATTTGTTTTACTTCTGACTTATTGTCTGCCTGTTATGAAAGAAATGGATCCTAATGTAGGGAGTTCAACTGACAGCTGCAGTATGGGTTAAACATAAAAATAGGCATCTCAGAATATTCACTATTACCACTAAATTTGTTCGATATTTCATGTTTCATATATGAGATTTTGTGATGCTCAAAGGCTGAAGTAAAATTTGAGTGCAAGTGTGTGATAACCCTGTACTTAAGTATGAATGTGTGGAAAATGTGATGAGGCATGTGATTTGTATATGAATGCCTTTTGGTTTTTCCAATATAGTATCGGTACTTCAGCCTAACCTCCAAAACAATACGTGAGTTGTTGCTTCAATAATCAAAGTTATAATTGCTTACTTGACCTACAACTCATCCTTTACACTCAAGTGGCAAGTTAACTAAACATCATGTAGTAAATTTGAAAAAGGAGTTCTTAGGCACACAGTTTTCAGCAATGTTGAAGATTAATTTCTTAAGACATGTTTCCTGCTTACAGCTCCTTGTAGCTCCATCTTGTTAACTTGCAATCAGAACGATAGATTAGCTCCAGTTGAATTGATACAGCTCATCTATACCTTCCCTTTCAGTTTATCAATTATAATGACTGTGTTTTCAAATCTAACCAATTCAAATTAATACAAAAACTTCACTTTTCAAATGGTCTCAATTCATCCAACCAAAACTAACCAAAACGTTGTGACAGATTTCTCTTGTGTTCCCTACCTTTACTGCTTTGAGGAATGATCTGCGTCCACCTGGGCTTGTATTCCTGTTGACTGATGTACTGATTAAACAAACCATCTGAAATTAAAAGAATAAGTGTGTTTTGATTTTGTTTTGCACAGCAACAAAAGGTTGCTTTCTCTATTTTACATTTTTGACTTAAGCTTTCCTCACTTCTTTCTCTTGGATTTGCATTGCAGAATTATCTGGTCAGATATCAAGATGACATTTAGAAGAGACACTCAGATGTCATCCTCCTAAGTGGCAAATATGGAATGCAATATTTAGTTTGAAATATCAGAACACAAACTCTTAAGGACATAATATTTCACGTTGTACAAAGCTTCATTTGTTATGAGAGAAAAAAAATCAAAGAAAAAACTGAAATATTCAAAAACAGACAGGAGCAGCAGTAAGTTGGATGTAACTTATTTGATTAGACACAAGAAAGCGCTAACTGATTTAATGGTGGCTAACAGAGAACTTAAACACCTAATTTAGCCTACAATATTAAATCAGCTATCAATAGTTCAGTAGGTCTAAACAGTTCATTTTCTCAGCTAATAAAGGATGCCAGTATTCTATTAAAAGCACTGGATACATCAAAAAGTCCTGACCGGAGTTCAATGTCTACATCAGTGACAATGCCACATCCTTACTCTCAATGGCATCCATGTAATTTATTTAAGGCTTCCCAAACTAAACTGAAGTTTAAATCCACAGGGTAGCCTCAGTCTAAAAGCAGCAATGAGCTGAAGTTTTAAACCTTTGCCACGTTATGTAGATAATCAACTTAACCAAAGACACTAGAAAGACTTGCTAGCGTGCAAAATTACAGTGTACCTTGTCACTACAATTTCTTTTGTGAAGAGTCAATGCTGTACATTTGAACCATTCACCTTCTGTAAAGGGATCCAACTTGGATGAAGTACATTTGACACAAATTAAAGATAACTGCACTTAGTTTCACCATAGCACCAGTCTCTAAATGACATTCCATACATCCTCTCTTCAAATCACATCTCCTTCAAATCTTGATTTTACTTTATCACTCCCTTTCATAAGCTACTATGGATGCCCTACGCAACTGAGATATTGAACAAACAGCAAAAGTTTTCCATTCCAACACTTCACAATTACATAGGTTACCAGCACAAGCTCATGACGTCAGACGTTAAACACCATACCAATAGCCTATATGTCTCAGGTTGGAAAATTCCCATCAAGTTAAACAAGCAAACGAAGAATAATTTTTCTCCAATTTTGACCTTTTCCAGTTTTTTTACCTTTACAAGTGCTAAAGTAACATTTCTTACTGCTAAATGGATGTGGTGAACAGACGTATGTAGGAAGACATTCAATAAAAGCAATTCTGGCACTCTGACCATCAAGAGGTCTCAAAGAAGCATTCAATATTCCCTTGGGTTCCAATAATGCTTCTATTACATTAGTCTCCCAAACTTTGAACATTAGTAACATTTTGGAAAAAATAACATCAGCTTGGTTCAATCACCCAGACGACAGGATATCAACTTCACCAAAATCACCTTGTTTGGGTCACAATTCTAGGCAATTCATCTGAAACATTAAATTCAGGATTTATTTTTCAAAACTTAAATTCTCGAAAGGTTTTGACTCAGCATGCCAGCACATCACTGGATCTATGATTGATGAACCAAATGATTAAGCTATCATAGCCTGACAATGTTACTGTTGAGGATGAGTAGTCACATTTGGATGAACCCTTAAAATTAATGCTTTGATGTATGAACAGACATATCCCAGAGTAAAAATTCATTTTTTTTTTAGTTCCATCAAACAACATCAACTGCTTAGAGAAGGACTAAAGTGATTGCTAAACAGCTTTTCTTCCTTACTGAGGAGCACACAGAATAAGGTGTCAAATGGTCGAAATTGACACCTCCAATATCTTAGCTCTCCAAAATAACTGCATTTTGAATATTAATTTGATTCCATTTATCTGTCAATGTACATGCTTCCTAGCAATTTCTAAAATGATCAAGTACACACATGCTCAGACTTGAATTAATCCATCTTGTATTACTTCAGTCAGATAGGGGAGGAAATCTGAACAAGATCACTCCCAATTGGACAGACTTTGCCATATTAACAGAATACATAGAGCCATTCATTAAGACATTCATCAAGCTCAATTTCACAAACTGAGGTCCATACAGGAAACTTTAAGCTTTGCAATATTCATGATATATTGTATGTCCAACAGACAAACTGCTTGAAAAACCAAGTCACTTGAGGACACCAATCATTTGTATCCACTCTACATGGTGGGAAAGCATTAAGACAATGGATGCACTCACCGCTGACAGCTTTTTCAATCAGTCCTTCACAAGCATCAAAGTCACCTTTCAGTACCAGCTTCTCATGCAGTTCGGTCAACATTGGATGTTCCAATGCAATCTTAGTTTTCTTCTGCAATGACTCAAAGGCCTCAGTATAGTTGTGCTGGCGGAAGTGTTTCAGACATAAGCGAATGGCTTCTTGTTCACGGTACTACTGGAACATAAGGAAACATTGAAAAGAAACAATTAAACAATGAAGTACTACATCATAACCTGCCATATTCAACAACTATGCACACTAATTTGTCTCACAAAATGGGAATAAATCTGACTTCTAAACCTTGGGAAGGCATGTGCAAAACAGGTAGTAACCAGTTCATTTAACATAGTACTTCATTATCACAATCACATGTGACGAGATATTGGAGAAAGGTAGATTCATAACAAGGGCTCCAGATTCTGCTCACAGAATGAAACAAAAACACAACTGGAATAATAAAAGCCACAATAATGCAAATTAAAAATATTTAAAGAAATTTTCATGTTTATAAAATTCAAACACATTCTTCAATGGGAATCGAACAGCAGCCTCATGCCTTGTTTCTACTGACAACTGAATGCAAAGAGAAGCACTTGACAAAATTACTGGCAATTGAAGGCTAAATTTAGCCAAATGTCTGCTTTTGCTTTCCAGTTTTCACCGATGCACATTTTCTTTTAAGGCTTAAGTTTTCGTTATTAATTTAGATCATCATTTCAGAAATTTTGACACACCTACATGTGTTCCAGCAAATGCAGCCAAATATAAACCATAGCAAGGGCTGGTGAAGGAGTCACAGTGGTGGGTAGGACACTGCACAGCGAGTGGCTGACAAACGAATGGTGCCAAGCTGTGAAAGCACAGCTGGCAGAAAGCTGTTCAGAGCTGGACAGATCAACCCACCCTTCCTCCTTAACAGACATAGTCCTGACATTGTCCAAGGCTAAACGAATCCTTTGGTGACTGAAGTTTACAATATTGCGAACATTACATAATATTTTAGCCAATTTCAGGTTGGGATAATGTAATATCTGGATTCCTAACCATAGGGTCTGCAAAGAATTGTTCTTTTGAACCTCTAACACTGTACCTTTATAATGACAGATAAAGCTATTGATCAGTATGCATGATGCAGTCCACCACTCGAATGTTAAAGATATTAAGTGTTCATCAGTGATTCATCTTAATATTCTGGTATGTTACATTTTAGTTGCTGGTTGGAGAAATATGGATCTTAAAATTGTTTGATATTATAAATTAAGGGCACAGCAACTCTAAAACGGTAACTACAGGTAGAAGATCCCTTATTTGAACATCCAAAAGCCAAAAAGCTCTGAAATCCAAAGGTTTTTTTGTAAGTATTTTTCTCATTGACAAGGTTGTTCGGCAAGCAAACAGTTAACCCAAGACGACACCCACTCGAAGCAGGTCACTCAGATGCGACATGGGGGGCGTGGCCAAGCACCAACAGACCTGGGGTTTCTCTGAACGCCCTCAAGTCGACACAGACTCAATGCATGTCACTCAGCTGTGACTGGGTGGGTGTGGCCAAGCATGTTCTTACTTAGAAGTCTGCTCCTCCAGTAAGTTTTTTTAAAATTTCACCATTAAACTGTCACTTTTTCCAAAAACCGAAAAATTCCAAATTCTGAAAAACAGCTGGTCCTGAGCATTTCGGATAAAGGATCATCTACCTGTACTGGATATTTGATCTGCAATTGATTATCAGCACTCCGATTAACAGGAAGAATCCACTAATTGAATTGAAGAGATGCCACTGCGTACTGGATCACAAGTGTCAGGTGGCAGCAATTAATGATCAGTGTGCATGGACACATTTAATGAAAAAAAATGTCAAGTCTTGAATCAAACAAATGTTAAATAATAAAGCTGAACCAAAAAGGTGTACAAGTAGAAGTTCAACTTGGTGAAACTGCCTTTACATCACAAGAGTTTGATCCAATATCTCAATGTGGAGATGCACTGATATTTAGTGCAACAGAAAAAGTTTGTTCGGAAGGGAATCAGCTTATGGACTCAAGTTCGAGATAAGGTTTGGGTTGCAATACAGTATACCACAGGATTCCTCAAAAGACCCTGACATATAACAGAGAACCCTCTGCTCCTTGTGGTACATACTGAGGATTTGAATGACGATAAACAGGGTATAATTACCAAGATAACAAACTTAGAAATGCAGTAAGCCATTAGGGGGATCAGTAACAGACTTCAGTAAACAAAAGCTGGACAAAAGCTCAGACCCATGGCAGTTGAAATTTAACATAAATGTGAAATCACATTTTTGCAGAAAAATAAGTCAACATAAGCTAAATGAAACAACATTAAATGAAATTCAGGAACAAAAAGATTGGGGCTGTGTATATGGACACAAACCTTTGAGCAAGACAAATTGGTTTTAGTATTTTATAAAAATTATTCATGGTAAGCAAGCACCACCGCCTAAGCCAACATTTATTACACATCCCTAATTACCCTTGAGGTGGTGATGGCAAGTTGCCACCTTTAACTGCTTCAGTCCATCTAGTATGCATACACCCCAGTGCTGTTTAGAAGCGAGTTCCAGGAACAACGACATGATTCCAAATCAGGAATTAGAAAGAACACAAAGTAATTACCATTAAAACTTGCTAAAAACACTAGCTAAGCCTCAGGTGGAGTATTGCATTCAATTTTGAGTACCACACTTCAGAACCAATACTACGATCTTGGAGAAGTTAGGATTCCCTAAAATGAAATTAGGAAAGAGGAACTCTAGTATATGGAGAGACTGAAGAAACTGGGAGGTTCTCTTCGGAGTAGAGCAGATACTCAAACTCAAGATGATTCAAATACAGGGGTATCTGATTGACAAAGGTCTGACTAACGAGCACGCGTATTTACAAATGCGGGCTCATACCAGGCGTATAATTTCAAAGACTCGACATACAAAAGTTTTCCATATGTGTCTGAACAGCTCCCTTATATTGTTCTGCACCGAGTTCCAACTTGCATATAAATCAACTTGTAAACACACTCCAGAATGGAAACCATTCACAACCTGGGGACTGCCTGTGCGACAAATTTCAAAAAGGTCGTTTCCAGTAGCAGACTGGCTCCAGAGGACACTATTTAAAATATGAACTGCTGCAATTGTGAATGCACTGCTTAAAATACTGGTCAGGACAGATCCAATAGTCATATTCACAAGAGAATTGAATGCTTAAAGTGAAAATTATTCAACAAGGCTATGAAAAGGTACGTAGAGAAACTAATTGAATAGCTGCACCAAAAGGTCAACACCGGACATCTGAATCAAATGGCTTCCCTCTGTGCTCATAATTCTGTAATTGCAAGTGTATAACCACTCAAACCAAGATTCATGATTTACTGGATGCTTTAAACATTAATAACTGGATAAATATTAATTGACAAATGCAAAAATAAGGAGAGGTATCACAACTATAATTAAACATGTTTTGTAATTATAGGGAGGTGGACAAGTAATTGCACTCAGCTGTTGTGAACGCGCTTTTGGTGTAAAATTCAACACCCACTAAAAACTAAGCTTTAAATTACTCAAAGAAAAACATCAACTTTTCACAAACAAATACAACAATTTTCCTGTTCTCAGATTCTATTAAATGCTCTCAGTTGAACAGTAGGAATTAACCTCAGTCTACGAGAATTTTTTTTGAAGTCAATACCTTTAATAGTGAGATTTTAAAATCATGTGAACAGATTGCAAGTTAATGAGTTCGGGAAAGGAAAATTTTCATACTTGGAAAATTGACATTTTTGTACGCTGCTCGGCAAATGGTTAACAATAACTGTGAGCATGAATAAAAAAAAAACAAGAAACAGAAATATTCAGCACAAAGGTAACGCATTTCTGAAATTCATAAACTAAGAAGACCCTGTGAAACAAGTCCAAGGGAAATCCTCATCGGAAGGGGCACAGGTTGGTGCCTTTCCTCATTCAGTTACCTCATTGATACTTTGTTGTTTAAAGAAAATCAGAGACAGCATCACTTGCCATCAAAGCATTCTTTGGCACCTGGAGACGACATTTACAGCAATACAGCTGATAAAGATACTGTACTGAACAAAGGCAAGAGATATTGACAGATACTAAAGAATTTGAAATTTCAAGTTTTTATTCAATTCAATAAAGTTAATTAAAGTAGACTGTGAAACTATTTGCAAAGCTATTACTTCAAGTAAACTGATCAAAAAATACAGAATGGACTAATCATAAAACCTTATTCTTCACGTTTACACTTTTGAGATGCTCCAAAATAATAAGTAATGATTGAAAACTAAGTATTTAGGAGTCACATGGTGACATTGCAAGTGTCACTTCCAGACAATAATGCTTAGATCTTGGAAGCATGCTAACGATCATGAACTCACTTATATTTGATTCTAAATGTAACTTACTCAGGGAAAACTATTCATTATACACTTTCAAGAAGTCTGTATTGATAAATAATATAATGGCTATGGAATTCAGCAGCGCAAATCAAAGCCTGACAAATGAACATGGCAGCTTCCCAAACAGCAGGCAGCAATTGGCTAAAGTGAGCATTAATTAACGAGAGTCACAAAGTTGTCAAATATTTCCAAACTAAGAGGTACGCTCAGTCTTTCAGGTCCATGCTGACTCCCTACTGGAGTAACTCATCTGGGGCTATGCCCGCACTCTTTCCCCATACCTATGCCTATTTTCCTTTTCAAATAATTATCTAATTCCCCTTTGAATGCCTCAATTAAACCTGCCTACACCAGACATCCAAGCAGTGCATTGCATATATTGATCACTTGCTATGTATAAGGTAAGTCCCCCTGATGCCATCACTTCCTTTGCCAATTATCTTAAATCTGTGCCACTAATTCTCAGACCTGCCACAAGAAGAACATTTTTTCCTCCGTCTGCACTCTTCATATCCTTATATGGATTAAGGCTATCAAATATCTTCCTTACCTCTTCTCCAAGGACAAAACTCTCAACTTCTCCAAACTTTCTATGTAACTGAAGGTCCTCATCCCTGAAACCATTCTCAAATTTTTATGCACTTACTCGGATGCCTTCACATCTTTCTGAAACTGAATAGCCAAAACTGGACACTCCAGGTGAGGGGAAAAAAACAGCATTCTCTACAGATTGAAGATACTTCCTTGCTTTTGTTCTCTCTGCTACTTCCTAAAAGCTCAGGATACTACAACGTTGAGGGTTCTGAAGAGAAATCATTCTAGACTTGAAATGCTAACGGTTTCTCCACAGATGCCACCAGGTGTTCTGGAGTTTCTCCATCTTTGAATGTTTGCTTCAGATTTCAAGCATCCACGGTACTTGGTTTTCATCAGGAGACTGAGTGCTTTGTTAACTGCTCTCTCAATACATTACCCAACTTCGAATGAGGCATGCACATATACTCCCAGATCCTCAACCACTAAGAATTGACCCTTCCTTTTATCATCTCTACACATCCTTCCTACCAAAATGATCCACTTCACATTTCTCTGCATGAAATTTCATCTGCCAGTTCCAATGATGTCTTTGTCACTACATTATCCTCAATGATCAAAATACTTCCAAGTTACCTATAGTCTCAAACACTGAAGTTGCGCCTATAAAGAATGGTCATCGCGATTCACTCATGATCCTAACAGGAGCTAAGACAAGATTCCCTAGTCCAAAGCATAACTGCATATCATTATTTCTTTTTCTGTCTTAACTAATTCTGTAGCCATGTGACTGACAAGTCCATTGCACTATATTTGATCAAATGCTTTTTGGAAAATGTGCACCACGTCAATAGCGTTATCCTCTATTACCCTATCACAAATTAGTTAAATCTGGTTTGCCCTCAAACAATCCAAGCCAGTTTTCCTTAATTAAGCTGCATTTGTCCAAGTGAAGACCAACATTTTTCTGAGGTACCATTTCCTAAAGCTTACACGATATTTAAAGTGGCCAACATACGGATTTTCAGCTTAAAAATCAACTCTTTCAAACTTGTTTCAGAGACAAATAGGACATAGCTGTAATAGTACTGAAGTTATATTTGAAGGCCTTTCATCAAATGGTTAGTCAACCATAGGCCTGAAATCTACACCTTCACATTAAAAAAAAAGAGATTTCTTGCTCGACTTGTTCCTCTCAGTTCAGCATTGCCACCTTATTTCTGGAGGGGCATGGATTTCAATCCCAATGATCACCACCAAAATAAATTGCAGCAAACTTTTCTATATGTGCTTTCTTGGTTAAGGTGAACTTGGAAACTAAGCTTAATTCCTGCATCCTCCATGCAACATATCTGTAACATTAAGAAAAGTGTTTTCAAATTTAATAAAAAACAGAAATTGCTGTGAAACTCAGCAAGCCTGGCTGCACCTGTTGAGAGCAAGTAGAGTTAACATTTCAAGTCCAGAGACCCTCCTTTAAATTCAATATCAGTAGGAGAGAAACAAGCACACATAAAATGCAGTATTCCTACCTTGCTATACCAGTTAAGGCACGGTTGTACAATGTCTGGCTCATCAATCCCATGTAGTTCCACGTACCAGATGCTGAAGTTAAAGCTAGGCCCCCATGACATTAATGGAACTACAAAGAATAAGAGGAAAAATAATTCATGACTTTTCGATCTGCTAACGCAGTTCCATGTAATTTCGAAACAGCAAAATTCACTGTTGCATGTTACTCATCATTTAAGTTTTTTTTTAATGTCGATTCTGACCATAAAGATATGTTTGGCTGTTATGCTGAAATGGCAAAGAATAAAAACATACAGAGGGAAAATGAACAATATACTCATTACAATAAAGTTTCCTTATGAACAAAGACAAACGATACAACATTTGATCAATGCAAAAAATAAGTGGTAGTACAAGCTTCATTTTCAGACTTCAAGTGGGCCTAAAGCAGGTTTCCCTCTATCATGAGATGGGCACTGCACAGGCTAGCATTCATAAAACAGCATTTTGCTGCCAGTGAACGATGACGACATTGAAGTAGTTGAGTTTTTAATGTTCTGAGAGTTGTGTTATTCAAATAACACACATTTTAACTCTACAGTGTTATTTACAGCACCTCAAGTTTAGAAAGTTTAATCAATTGAAACTATGTCAAATATATGACTTTGTGATCATTAATGACTTGGACATTGACAAGCATATAGAGTTAGATTATATCATCCATGGAGGGTTAATAAATTAACTGTTTTTGAAACAGTACTTTACAGGAAAATTACACTAAGCAATGGCAATAACAGTTATAAAATATTGATGCTCAGTGCATTTGCAAAATGTATTTTAGGGACCAATTCCAATAACACATTTAAGTATCCACCAATAGCATAAATAGGAGCTATCTACCAACAGTCCAGATTAAAAGAAAATGCCAGTAATAGGCAGCAGAGATGGAACACTTCACAACAGTGAAAACTGCAATTCATGCTCCAACAGACGTCAGACAAACAAGTCTATTGGTTCCAATGCAGACATTGAAAGGCAAGCTGTGCAGTTCTTCAAAATTAACAGAAACATCCTGTTTTGGAATTCCACCTTCTGATTTTCACTTTTTAAAAGATCCTAAATCACATTTCTAAACTGGTGTTATTTTACACAAAATGTCAAATCAGCCAGCATTTGTTTGTCCACTGATTGAGTTTCCAACTTGCAAATGCTGACAAATTGATTCTAACAGTATTATCACTGCTGATAGCACGATGACCCAAAAATGGGAATTGCTGTCCACTGCCAGAATGAGAAATGGTTCTCACTAATTATTAGTGAGGTCAGCACAGAATCCCTCAAGATTAAGGAACCTCATTTTTCACTTGGGTGGCTATGGGAAGAGAAATAAAACAAATAATGGAGAGCCATTATAAAACTGTGCTGCTAACAACAACAATGCACCTAAACGTAAATAGCTGCAACTCTTAAAAGGTGAACTGAAATGTGTTCAAAAATTGCAAGGAAAGGCAAAGAAAAGGTAATATTGCCTAATGAACAAGCCAACAATGTAGCCAAATGTGCTATTTTATACTCGTGGAATCATAGAGTCCCTACAGTATGGAAACAGGTCATTTGGACCAACATGCCCACACCAACTTTCTGAAGAGTATCCCACTAAGACCCATTCCCTTACCCTATTACTTGCACATTTTCTCGTGACTGATGCATGTCACCCACACGTCCCTCAACACTACGGGCAATTTAGATTACATTAGATTTCTTAGTGTGGAAACAGGCCCTTCGGCCCAACAAGTCCACACCAACCCGCCGAAGCGCAACCCACCCAGACCCATTCCCCTACATGTACCCCTTCACCTAACACTACAGGCAATTTAGCATGACCAATTCACCTCACCTGCACATTTTTGGACTGTGGGAGGAAACCAGAGCACCCGGAGGAAACCCACGCAGACACGGGGAGAATGTGCAAACTCCACACAGTCACCCGAGACTGGAACTGAAGCCAGGTCCCTGGCATTGTGAGGCAGCATTGTTAACCACTGAGCCACCATGCTGTCCATTTGTTTATGACATACAAAATAAAATAAACCAGGTATTTTTAAAATGTTGGAAACAGCTGACTGATCTTTCTCAAAAATGCTATGTAACCTGGCACAGCGACCCATTTAAAAACTGGAAGACATATGCAGACATGTTTGAAAAGCTGTGAATAGAATAAGAAACTCTGTTTGAATTTGATGTCCTCCACTTCTTCAGTATTCCAAGGCTATCTTCATAAATAGCCACCTCCATGTCAAATTTTGCCTTTGCACATGTCTTTGTCAGAACCAGTGGCAGATACTTTCCTTCCTGTCAATTGTCACTTAAAATTACGTGTACAGGCAGACAACCTTTTATCCAAAATTCTGAAATCCAAAAAGCTCCAAAATCCAAAATGTATTTTTTCTCTCATTAACAAGGTTGTTTGGTGTGCAAACAATTAACCCAACTCCACACCTACTCGATGTATGTCACTCAGATGGGGGTGTGGCCCATCACTGGCAGGCCTTAATTCTGTCTCGGGGCCAGTTACTCAGTGAGTCTGCTGTTCGCTAAGATTTTTTAAAAATTTCACCGTTGAACTGTCACTTATTCCAAAATTCAAAAAATTACGAATTCTGAAAACCAGCTGGTCCCAAGCGCTTTGGATAAAGGTTTGTATATCTGTATTTATTTTAGCTCATTGCCAGAAGGAATTATTGAAAACATTTAGAAGTCTTTATTTGTGACAGTTGTATTGATTTGATCCATCAATTTTATTGAAGAGTTAAAAATGTAGCAGGTACAGTAAAACTACATTAAGTTTTGTCTCATGTTTTAATGTCATACTATGCCAAGAGCAATTTCAAGTAAAATAGCAGCAATGCATAATTGAGTTCTGAATTTTGATGGACAAGTCAAATAACCATCTTTCATAAAATATGTCAACTTAATTGAATAGGAAGGGTTGGAAGGGATATGGGCCGGGTGCTGATTGGGTTGGGATATCTGGTCAGCATGCATGGGTTGGACCAAAGGGTCTGTTTCCATGCTGTACATCTCTATGACTAATTATGTGATAAAAATTGAGCTTCATTGAAAATGCATATAACATGGTATCATACATGAAGTCTATCAATTCAACAAAATTAATGAGGACTTGTATTGTTGAAATATTAGTCAAATTATCACGGATTGAATCCTGACTGTTAGAATGACAAAGAAAAATAAATAGCAAGCAATTTCAACTTGAAGGTTCAGCTTCCGCTAAAATTCAGACTCAAAGTTCTGGCTATAATAATCAGAAAAAAAATGGTCCCATTATACTGAACTCTCAAAGAAATGTAAGCCTGTAGTGTACTCTGTAATATGCATGCATGTATCTAAACTCCAGAATTTACTAATCTAGATCACGATGAACAAGAAATGGCTCTTTTCTCCAGAAAGGAAAGGGAAAACCTGATTTAAAGAACCTTAAAATACAGAGGGGATTCTAGAGGGCTACGGTAAAACTGATTAATGTCTGAACAGCACAAGAGTTGGACTCATCTTTCCACTGAAATTCAGAGCGTACTTCATATTCTCACTACTGCTTTCACTTGGTTTAAAATAGACAGCACTTTCCAAGTCAGTGGAAAATGAAACCTGGTGTGTTGAAAAATCAGCAGCCAAATTGTTACAAGCCTGTTTTAGTCTCCTGACATATATTAAGTTAACTCCCAAAATGTTTCCACTTGTGAAGACCAGAAGCCGGAAACTGAAGCTGGTCACTAATAAACTCAAACAAGAATTTAAAACAAACTTTTTCACTCACATGGAGTAGAATATGAAATCTGTTACCACATGGAATGATTGGAATGATGAGCACTGAAGCATTTCATGAAATCATAGAATTCTAAAATGTGGAAAATAGCTACTGACCTTAGCAGAAAAATAACCTAAATCAATGGTACATCTGCAATTTGAAATAAATTTACATAATACAGCAGGAATTGGGGAGAGGAAGGAGGAAGCGAACAGTGAGATGTCAAGCTAAGGAGCAAGGAAATTTGAAAGCTAACCAAAGTTTCATCAGAGAAGATTAAAATAAAAAGTAGATGCGAACCATGTGAGCTGACCGGCTAGACCACAGAAAATAAAAAATTTTCACTGCCGCTGTCAGAAATTATTTGGTCTGTCTTATTTTCCACTCAATGGTTTATAAAAGATTCATGTTCAGGACTATGCTCTCAAATAATGCAAGAAGTCTAAACTTTTCTTGGACTTCAGTGGGCTAGTGGACCCATGTGGCCTGTGATAATCAACTAAAAGAGACAGTGGGTGATTACTTTCTGATGCAATTTCTTTCATGTAGGCAAAATGTATAGAATTCCACCTCCAATGGAGTTATGGATCTTTAAAATGTAAAAATGAATGGAATAAAATATTGCAGTTTTAAAAGATACAAAAGATCACATCAGACTCACCATAGCAGCTTTAGTGATATGAAGTTCAAAAATTATAAACTGGGTGTCACAAAGGTGATCAAGAATACAGACTGAAGTAGTTTTTGAACTCGAAACATGAACTCTGTTCTTCGTTCCACAGATCTGCTGAGTTTCTCAATTATTTTCTATTTTTGTTTCATTATGTCAGTGACTTGCAGGTCTTCACCCTCAGAGCCCACTGTTCCTCTGCCTCCTTCAAGCATTTCTTTTACAAAGAAAATGAGATTGCCTTATCCTTCATAATAGGATATAGCACCTTTCACATGTGCACTGAAGCTCATTTTCCAAGTACACAACCATCCTACTGTCTTGTTATTTGCTGCAATCCTCTTCTGCAACAAGTATTCCCCAGCTTTCATGTTATCGTACTTTTGGTTTTTTAAGTCCAAATTACAAACAAGCCAGGATGAGAAGTTGGCCATTTCGCCCCTCAGGCCTCAAATAAATCGCTTAAGTAAATGGTAAACTGTGGTCCCAGCAATGCCACTTGCGGAACGCCACTTCTTAGCCTTTGCCAGTCGAGATGAATACCTTTAACCAACTAATTTGTTTTGTTGCTTTGTTGCCAGCTTGCTATCCATTCTGCTACATGCCCCATTTCCATGAGTTTACTTCATTGAAAATCTTTTGAACATGCAAATATATGACATTTGACAACATCCTTACCAACGATTTCTGTCACTTCCTTGAAGGATTCAAGCATAACGTGTTTTGGAATAAGTTTTAACTATTATAATGTTTGTTCATATTTCTATAATGACATTAATGAATTCATTTACGTTTGCCAGATGTGTTTTAACATCCCCTGTGAAAACAGGGAACTCTAACAGTTGCCCTTCAATCCTCCAGCAAAATTCTTTTCAACGATACCTATGCACAAATACTTCTGTTATTTAGTTTCTGATTTATTTTATTATGTTGCACAGATGCAACCCATCCAGTTCAGAAATTTTATCTATTTTAAACAGGAAAGGCAAAGCTAATTGGAGTTAGTCAATTACTATAACAGTTTAACAGAAGAGTTTGCTGCAATGAGTTAAAATCACCAGAGCTAATGTTCAACTTAAAACAGTATTCCAAAATTTTATGTACCCCTGAAGTCATTTGAAATCTGAAGTTTTGAAATCTGAAACAACAAATTTTCCCATAAAACATAACCCACTGGATAAAATGGAGGTCTTACTTCACAATACCTTGGCATGCTCAATAAATAGGTTGTTGATCTAATGACTGGCATCCTCTGCATCACTGCAAAGATTTTGGTTAAGAAAAAAAAAGTCAGATGATGCATGATGCAAACATATCTTTGCAAAAAGTTTCCATCTACAAATACATGAAATAACCCTGTGGAAACATGGTGTTCAGATTCTTTGTCAGCCATTCAAATGCCATCTTCAACCAAAAAAAACCTCGAAGTCAGTGACTTCGGGTTCATGTCAATGGAATCCATTAGTAAATATACTTTGAACAAATGTTTACCAAGTTTCTATCCTGCTGACATTCATACACTTATCATACTCAATTGCTAGCAATGTTTATTGAATTAATTTAATCAGTAAGAGACCTTACCTATTTTAATGAAACGACAGGGGAACATCTGATCGTCAATTTTGTGCTTCAAGGTGAAAGTCTCCTTGTTGTAATCATTCTTTAAGCCACTGTGAAGCAAAAGCAGGTTTGGCTATAAGGGATTAACTGCCTCCATATGAAAGACAAAACAAACATTGACAATACAAAATGGAAAATGCTGCAAACATACAGTTGTCACCTAAAAAGCAGTTCTTCATTTTAAAATCATAGAAGTTTACAGCACAGGAAAAAGTCACTTGCCCATATAGTGTGCACCAATCAAAAACAACCATCTAACTGCTGTAACCCTATTTTCCGGCACTTAGCCCACATCTTTGTATGCCTTGGCATCGCAAGTGTACATCTAATACTTAAATGATACAAGGGTATCTGCCTCTCCCACCCACGCATGCACTGAGTTCCAGATTCCCACAATCTTCTGGATGAAAATGATTTTCCTCACACACCCTCTAAATTTTCTGTCCCTTACTTTAAATCTATGCCTCTTTGGTTAAATAGGACTCCAGCAGTGGCCTAACCAGCTTTATGTATAGTTCCAGCATAAACACCTTGCTCTTAAACTCTATGCCTCCACTAATAAAGGCAAGAATCCCATATGCCTTCCCCACCACTTCACCTACCTGCCCTGCTACCTTAAAAGGCCAATGCTTATGCATACCAAGGTCCCTCCGATCCTTGGTGCTTCCCAGAGTCCTACTATTATCATTTGTTCTCCCGATTTGATTTTATTGTCTCCCACCTTGTTTGTCCTGCTTATATGCATCGCACTTAACCAGACTGAATTCCATTTGCCAGTGATCAACCCATCTAAATCAGTCTCTCTCTATCCTCTTGTAAGTGGAGACTATCCTCCTCAATACTTACCACCCAACCAATTTTGGTATCATCAGCAAAACTATTACTCAACCTTCCTACATTCAATATATACTACAAACAGCAAGGACCCAATACTGATCCCTGAGGAAGAGTCACCAGACCAGAAATGTTAACTCTGAATTCTCTTCACAGATGCTACCAGAACTGCTGAGCTTTTCCAGCAACTTCTGTTTTTGTTACTGATCTCTGTGAAACCACTGGGGAGACTTCCAGTCACACTTTTCAAGTCAGATTTTGCATCAACATGTGCAGCTACTCAAGGGAAGTAGAAATGAGCAAGGATCTCAACTTGGACCAGTTCCAGCATAGTGTTGCACCACAGGACTGACCCAACAAATCAAATATTTATTATTGCTTCATATCCAATTGAATTACTTTTCTCAGCTAGAGCCAATCTTTTCTCCTTATTCAGTATTATATCTATCTGTGTTGCATAGCAGATTTCAGACATCCCTGCTCATTCCAACTTCTTCACAGTTTTAACTTCCACTCCCAGACCTATCCAACCCACACCAGGTCACATGCTACCCACTTTTAAAAAATCCCTCCAATGAATTTGCATCTATCACCATACTCGCCTATTGCTCGACTTATCATCTAAACACTGTCTCATTTAACTTCCCTTCAAATTCTCCTAGTTATCAGAGAAATCCACACAAAATCATGCAGCACAGAAACAGATCATCCATATTAATACATCTGTACTAGTTTTATGTTCTTTTTGAAGAACTAGAACTGTTCTGCAAACTTCTATTCAATGCAGCTCAGATTTCCTTTATTGAATTTTCTTCCACAACTATTACACCATAGCTCTCAGTTTTAATAACAAATTCATTTTTTCATTGGTCCTCTTCCCGATCATCTTAAATCCACATCTTTGGCTGTTCACCTTTCTGCCAATAGAAACGTTTTCTCCCTGTCCATTATTAAAGTCTCTTATAATTTTGAATACCTGGGTGCCAAGAATTACATCCCAGTCTTGACCTGCACCATTAAGTTTCTGGTGTTTAACTCAGGTTTCCAGTATTTGTACTTTTATTTTATCAAGCAAACATCTATCTTGGATATGTTGAACTTGTGGTGTTGCATTATCCGGATGAAAAGAAACATTTTAGTTTACTGCGCTGGTCCCCAATTTAAGGTAAATCATACTGGCCAACAAGCATTGCATGCTTCAAATAACTTGCACAGTGAATGACGGTCCTTAACTTACTGCCAAAACTGCTACATCTAGTTCAGGCCGAAGAAAACCAGAGGCCCAGCTTTAAATTCTCAGAAAGCATCTGTTTAATCAATGTTTATCACTTAACACTGCAACAGTTAATTTCCTTTAGATGATGTGGGAGTCATTGGCAAGGCCAATTCCCAACTGCATTTGAACTAGTGACCTGGTCGTCAAATTCACAGGGCAGTTAATAGTCAACCACATTGCTGTGGATCAGCATCTAGCCCAGATCTGGTAATAATGACGAGACTTCTTTCCCTTAAGGACATTTACAAAACAGATGGCTTTTTATGACAATGATAGTTTCACAATTGCCATCACTGACACTAGGTTTCAATTCCAGATTTGATTAATTAAATATAAATTCCACCCACTGTGGTGGGATTTGAAGCTCTGACCCCACAGCACTAGCCTAGGCCTTGATGTTACTAATAGGCCCTGTTCAAGTCCCATCTGTTCAAGGGTGTGTCATAACATCACTGGACTGAGTGATTAGAAAATATCTAGATAACAAAATGAGGCTTTAAAAAAACAAGTATTACCATTCCACCACACTCAAAGAAGATTAAACATGGAGGGAGCATTCTCATTACAGTCCAGACTGTTAATTAGTCTGTGCATGTATTCACTGCTCCACAGTATTCTTCAAGGAGAATCAAGTAGATACATTAAAAAAAAGCAAATCAGCATGGTCACCTAATCAAAGAGAAAAATAACTAACTGATATCCACCTACATCAGGCCACAAACAATCATATACAAGCAAGTATTTTAAAGTACAATTAATTACATGAGCTGTCATTTGCATCGACTTTTTTTATGTTACTTTGGGATAATCTCTAATTATATTAGTTTATATCTATGTATGCTAGCTCGCTGAGCTGGAAGGTGTGTTTTCAGACATTTCGTCACCATGACGAGGTAACATCATCAAAGAGAATCTCCGGTGAAGCGACAAGTGAACATAAAGGATCCAGTAGATACTACCAGCAAAACTAAAGTCATTTACAAGATAAGAAGCAAGAGCTATATTAAAAAAAAACCTACCTTGGACAAACAAGCAGGAAACTTGCCACCAGGATACATGAACACCAACTAGCCACCAAAACACATGACCCACTATCATAGTTTCCATACATACAAAGGACACCACTTTGTCTGAGACAACACACACATTCTAGGACAGGCAAAACAAAGGCACACATTCTTAGAGGCATGGCATTAACCAGAACTCCACCAATAAACACATCGACTTAGATCCCATCTACCTTCTCTTGAAAAAAATGAACCAGAACTGACATCACCCACCTTAAAGAAACCAAGACCTATAAATAAAGAGGCAGGACATACTACCTACGAAATACACCCCACCTGCGTCTTTCGGATAATTAAGTTTCCTCTGTATATGGTTACATCATTCCTGATCCTGTGTTCTAACTCTTCAACTAAAATTTTCATCCATCTATTTCCTACCTGATATTAACTAACCCTGAATGCTCAAGTCACTGAACCAGCACTGCTACACAATGATTCTATTGTTGCAGCATGTATAAAATTCAAGGGCAAGAAAGGACCATCTTCCAAATTCTTCTGTTAGATCCAATGTATTGTGTAATCTCCTGTCCTCCCTGCAGCCACCAAGTTATATGTTGGAGAATACAAGGATAAATGTTGGCTCGACTTTGGGGGTGGTGGTGTAGAAAATTTGGAAAAATGCTTGCTGCTGGAAGGACAAACAAACAATTCCCTGAAGATGTTTATTTACCAATTTTGTAAGAACTATTGCTCAAAGAAGGCCTGATTTCCATCACAGCAGGGACAAAGTGTATATAGTTCAGACAAATGATTCAGAACAAGTTCTCACTCATGACTATCATTCAGCCCACATCTGGTATTCTAGCTTTGGTGACAGTTCAGATTATCTAATCCACTCTGTTCTTTATTTGAACAAAAGCACCAGAAAACCTGATATCATTAATGTACAAAATCAGGAAGGTATCAAACAGCAGAGATAATTGACCCAAGTCCAATTCAAAAAACTCAAAATAGAAGTTACCAAATATTCCTTTAATTAGGTAATAAAGGTATTCAGATGACCTTTCAATTTAGGAATTATACCAAAATTCCTTAATCAGATCACTAACTCATTAGAAGTGATCGCAAATTGATTGATTAGATATGCAAAACTTAAAATAACATAACTAAATATGGAAGCAATCAACAAACTAGGCAATGAAGATCTTGACACCATTGTTATCACTTACCTTGAAAGTAATTCTGTCATGTTTTCTTCACTCATTCCCCCATAAACTTTAAACTTTTTCAGGTTGCAGACATGGGTCTTTTCATATTTGCCAAAAGTGATGCTTTGGACTATTGCAGGCCTCTCAAGTTTCAGAATCAAGTACTAAAGTAAAATAATTCCACAATTCAAAGGGTTTAGAATATATTTGAGAATATGTTTGCTCATAAATTAAGATAAGTGATAATCAGAAATGTAAACCAGTTAATACTGATTTTGAAAATGCTCATTTTTTTTTCCAAAAAGACAGTAAAATTGCTCTGTTACATGAAAACATTTCAAAATTGACAAGCCACCTAACTCCTTGAAATGTTAACAAAAGCACAGCTGTCAAAATAATCTGTTCAGGATAAAATGTGTTGAATTTCCAAGGACATGGGCAATGATTCAGAGCACTACTACTAGTATTGAAAATCTGTACTATCAAGCCATTTCAACTAGACAAACTAATATAGAATTGGCATAGGAATAGGAAAATTAAAAAAAGGTATTCAGCTCATGTTAAGCTGACTGTGAGCTAAGTCTATTTGACTTAAGTTTTTTGAATTTTAAGTAAATGGTCAAGGGCAGTAGACAATTAATGTATTTAATCCTATGTAGTGTAGAAATATACAACATCATAAAGAGCAGGCACACAATTGTTCATGATGATGTGAAATGGCCATCAATTCAAACTGAAAAACATATGATATTCTGGGATGCATTGTAGTTCATCAATCACAGTAAAATTCAAATAGAAAACGTTTGCAGTTGGTTGCATGCCCCAGTATTTAGAAATGGTAGGAAGGCATAGCATAAGCCTTGGATTTACTGGGCATTCCTCACCTCATTTGCAAATGAGATTTCACAACATGAGTGAGGTGGGTATGCAGAGTTGCACTCTCATCCAGAAACCAAGTGGTCAGCACAACTGAAGAGAGAAGATGGCGTTTCCTGCTGAACTGTGAGAAGGAATCACAGTTTTGCTTAATGGTAGCTTTCAGATCAGACAATCTGAAGAAGGAAACGCAGGGATTCCAACAGCACTGATATGATAATGCCTTGGGAAAAAATAGCTGGATTTTGTGGTTGACATTTGATTGTTATCAATAATTACAAGGTTTACATTTGCTTAGTTTAAACCAGATTAGTATTTTCATGCTTGAATCCCGATTGGAACATGAATCTGTAAAACATTTTCAAAAATGAAGGGAAGTGACAAACTGGTATCCAGTTTCCATGCCCCTCAGCTTAGTACACTTGCTACAGTAAGAATAGTTTAAATTTCCTTTTGCTGATATGTACTTAAATATAGTTTCATTTAGTTTCTACTCCAAACTAAAAGACAAAATAAGCAGCTTGTTCCACTGGAAAAATAGCACAATTTAAAAACCAAAGTTATAAAAGCTATAAAAAAGGTACAAGTGTTCAACTCCACAGATTACATAATCAGTTAAAATTCTCTTTAAAGTGAGCCTTTTCTCAAAGCAAACATAGTCTACTTAACAACTGTAGATAAATTAGATCTCACTTGTATTTTTGAACTTTGACTTTCTCATTGTTACTAACCAGCTTTTGTCAGAATCAAGGGTCTGCTGTTTGCAGATTACACTGTGCACTCCATGTTAAAATCAGGACTTTTGGCAGAGATTAGGAGATTTAACATATGAATTATCATTTTTTTGGACTTAAATTTTGTCTGACTATTTTGGATATAGAAATTCAGTCACTGGAAGGAAAACAACAGTATATGGCAATTTTGTCAGAAAATCTTCAGTAATTCAATTAGATTACCACCTTTGAAAAGCATTTTTCTCCATTATCCCATTTGATTAGTAATTTGAGATTGGTCTGGTTATAAAGAGCAGGTTTTCCCAAACTGCTGCAACTCTGCTGTCAGCCAGAATACAGGATTTTAGGGTCATGAGATCCAAAGCAGTAACAGTTGCCAAAGTGATTCCTGACAGTTTCGTAGCTGAAAATGTGTTGCTGGAAAAGCGCAGCAGGTCAGACAGCATCCAAGGAACAGGAGAATCGACGTTTCGGGCATAAGCCCTTCTTCAGGAATGAGGAAAGTGTGCCCAGCAGGCTAAGATAAAAGGTAGGGAGGAGGGACTTGGGGGAGGGGCATTGGAAATGCGATAGGTGGAAGGAGGTCAAGGTGAGGGTGATAGGCCGGAGTGGGGTGGGGGCGGAGAGGTCAGGAAGAAGATTGCAGGTTAGGAAGGCGGTGCTGAGTTCGAGGGATTTGACTGAGACAAGGTGGGGGTAGGGGAAATGAGGAAACTGGAGAAATCGGAGTTCATCCCTTGTGGTTGGAGGGTTCCTAGGCGGAAGATGAGGTTGGAGGAAGAGCACCTCATCTTCCGCCTAGGGTTGGAGGAAGAGCACCTCATCTTCCGCCCCTTAGGTCTCTTTTGTATCTTTCCCCCCTTACCCTAAATCCTGTTTTTTTTTTCTTAATTTGCATCAGTTTGGGTGAAGGTTTGGGAGCAGCTACAAACAATAAAGTGGAAGGTCCCTTCAGTTATTGAGCAGAATTAGAGGTGTGCTTCAGTATAATGGTCATAATAATGGTCCAATCTTCCATTTACTGCGCCACAACTTTCCCAAAGTCCCCCATTGAGCATTTGATGAAATAGCAAGCAGAATGACCATTTAGCTTTTGGCACAGCCTCTCCCACTTGCAGGAATTCAGTATCATTAACATTCGAATAGGCCATGACCCTCTGTACGATAAAAGTATGCTCTTTAAATGGACTACGAAACTGTCCGGAGAAAGTGAGGACTGCAGATGCTGGAGATCAGAGCTGAAAATGTGTTGCTGGAAAAGCACAGCAGGTCAGGCAGCATCCAGGGAACAGGAGAATCGACGTTTCGGGCATAAGCCCTTCTTCAGGAATATGGATTGGAAACTCAGGACAAATTAGAAGCCAAGGATGTGAATACATTAGTTTTGCCCAAAACAGGGACTGAAGGATTAGGTGATATGAATGACTAGTGTTTTTGCTAGTGACTGAAGACAATTGCAACTTGCAAATTGCGTAAAGCACGAGCAAGCTGACAACAGTGAGGCAGCGAAATATTTTAAAAATGGTGATGAGACAGAGTTGGATATCATTAATGCATGTGGAATTTAAATGGAGGTCTTGCATGAAACTGGTTTCAGCAAACCAATCTTCCCCACAACAAGAGTGGTGCGCTCTCTTGAAATTAATTATGCATCTGTGGGGCCATGATAAAATTTCTACAAAAGAATGGCCAATGACACAATTCATGTGCCAACATCTGTTTTGAAACTGACCTAACAAGCCCTACACATGCTTATTTAACTCCCATCTCCACCTTGTGGAAGACTGAATTTAAGTCAACTATATAACCGCCCAATTTTAAACAATCGAAGTTTAAAAAAGGATGCACCTGTAAAACACCAGTAAAAAAAAATATGAAATCAGCTCAATGCTTGCATCAGGGTAGAAATATACAGAATGCTTGGAGAACAGGTTTATAATCACAAAACAGGATACATACAGTCTTGATGAAAATCATCAACTTTTTTTTCATTTTTACAATCCCATTTCAAAGTCATCAACAATGAAAGAATTGTTGTTCTGCTGTTAGGAGCACTGTCAGGTAGAAGTGCTAGTATAAAATTAGTATTCAAATGGACCTGTACTTTAAGCAAATTGGATTGAGCCTACTCACCAACTGTGAAGCATTTTGGGTGCATTTAATATTAAGGAGTTTACAAGTGGCAATGAAGTGGCAGAAGTTCTTGAATGGTGTTCTAGTGAACAAGGCCAAGATAACTGGAGGGCCAACCACTTATAAAGAACTGAAATTTGGAAATGCATGATGCTATACACTGCAAGTTCTTTACAATCATCCAATCTATTGAGAGGAAAATATTTTATGCTCAATGTTTCCGAGATATAAATTGAGTAAATTAAGGCGATTTCAATCTAGCTATTTCACACAATGAGCTTCAATTTGTTATCAGACAAACTTAACCTGTAATTGATCGAAAGCGATTTAGAAACACTAAAACATAAAAGCAAAGTGGATCATATGGCATCAAATCTGTTTCATCAATTAGACCATGGCTAAGCTGATCACCCCAAGATCCACCTATTTGCCTTCTCCCCATAACCCTTAGGGATTTAAAAAATCTATTCCAACCTTGAATATACTTAAGGACCAGTCCTTTGCATTAAAGATCATAGAATCCTTACAGTGTAGAAACAGGCGATTTGGCTCAACAAGTCCACACCGACTCTCCAAAAAGCAACCCACCCAGACCCATTCCCCTCCTACTCTACATTTACCCTGACTAGTGCACCTAGCCTACACATTCCTGAACACTATGGGCAATTTTAGCATGGTCAACTCACCTAACCTACACATCTTTGGATTGTGGGTGGAAACCGAAGCACCTGGAGGAAACCCACGCAGACACGGGGAGGATGTGCAAACGCCACGCAGACAGTCATCAGAGGCTGGAATCAAACCAGAGTTCCTGGCACTGAGGCAGCAGTGCTAACCACTATGCCACAGATTCCCCACCCTTAAGAGAAAGAAAATTCCTTAGCTATCTTACTCACTGCCATAGAAAGAAATTTATGAACTTGAAAAAGGTCAGAAAAGATTTACAAGAATATTGCCAGGGCTGTAAGGTTTGAGCTATAGGGAGAGGCTCAATAGGCTGGGTCTATTTCCCCTAGAGCATCTCAGGGTGATCTTATGAAGTTTCTAGAATCATGAGGGGCAGAGATTGGGTGAACAGCCAAGATCTTTTACCCAGGGTTAGAGTCCAAAACTCAAAGGCATAGGTTTAAGGTGAGACGGGAAAGATTTAAAAGCGACCAAAGGGGCAATGTTTTCACACAAAGGGTAAGAATGGGCTGCCAGAGGGAGTGGAGAAGGCCAGAACAATGAAAAGGCATCAGGGTGGGCGTATGATTAGGAAGGGTTGAGAGAGATCTGGGCCAAATGCCACTAGATTTATTTAGGATATCTGATCGGTAAGGACAAGTTGGACCAAAGGGTCTGTTTCCATGCTGTACATGTCGATGACACTAAATAGGTAACACTTTTTCAGATTATGCTTTCTGATCCTGGAGTTGACTACAAGGGGGTAACAACTTCTCCACATCTACACGATCAAGCTCACGAAGAATCTTAGATTTCAAGGAGGTCTTCTTTCACGATTCTAAACTCCAATAAGTACAAGTCCAACATCTTAAACCTTTGACATGAGAAATTCCCAACATAAACAAACCAATCTACTGAACTGGAATACGTTCAACGCCAATATGTCTTGCCTTTGATAAGGGGACTAAAATCGTCCACTGTATTCTATGAATCATCTGCTTAGTGCCTTGTACAGAAAGGTTTTTAATAAAGTTAAAAAGTAATACAGAACCAATAACTCAGATTTAGGTGTATGTGCATCATCATACATATATTGCAGTTGTGAAAATCCTGAAGCAAACATTAGAAGTAGGAACGAGCATATTCCAAATAAAGCATTATGCCACTTACTGCGACTAAAACACAATACTAAACATTCACAAAATTTCTGTAATGTGTAACAGCTGTAATGAATTAAGGCACGAGGAATTTTATAAAAAGTAGTCACAGAAGGACAATGAAAAACAGAGAGTACAAGAATAAAATCTATCACCTGAGGCGGGTAGTTGCTTTCGGAGGACCACCTTGAAGATTGATCGTGAGGTTTGTCCACCAAAATATTTCTGAAAAGAAACACGGCTTATTAATTTCACAGTCTCAAGGAGAGCACATAGCTTCATGTGGTCTCGTGTGAAAGTATAAATGGAATTAACCTTAACCTCTAGAAGATTCAGGGAACATCAAGTTATCTATGGTACCTTAGCTGTGTCATGTTTAACCAAAACCAGAAAAGAATTTGATTCTGAAGCTTTGAAAGTAAAAGTTCCCAAATTCACAACACATACATAAACTAAGAGAAAAACCGAAGATGCTGGAATCATATTTGTATTACAAATAGAAACAATGAAATTCTAGTTTTTGATGCCGTTGGCAGTCAATAATGGACATCTATATTCAGCGAAAAAAAGAGAGACACAACAATCAGCTTTTTGGATGAGCAGACAAAATGGCCTGCAAATTGACTATCAATTATTGCAAATCAGGAGGATGGTCTCAGACATACACTGATCCCTTTACACTTGCGTGCAATCTCTCATAAACATGTATGGTGACAAACACTGAAGCCACCCACCAACAGACAACTGTGGACAGAAAAGCTCAAAATCCTCCAATTTTTGTTTTTAAACTCATTTGTGCAATGTGAGCATCTCTTGCTGGGTCAGCATTTATTGCTACCCTCAAAGTGGTGAGGTAAGCTAACTTCTCCAACTGCTGCAGTTCATTTAGTGTGGGTAGAGCCACAACACCATTGAAGGAGGAGTTCCAGGATTTTAGGAGACCTGGAGGCACTGAACAAACAGCAACATATTTCTAAGTCAGGATGGAGAGTTGCTTGAAGGGCAACTTGAAAGTGGTAGTATTTCCAATTATTCACTGGCCTTTTCCTTCTAAGTCAAACATCACAATACCAAGTTATAGTCCAACAGGTTTATTTGGAAGTACTAGCTCTTGGAGCAAAGGAGCAGCGTTCTGAAAGCTACTGCTTCCAAATAAACCCGTTGGACTATAACCTGGTGTCGTGCGATTTTTAACTTTGTCTACCCCAGCCCAACACCGGCTCCTCCACATCTTGTCCTTCTGGATGGCAACAGCCTTGGTTGTACAAACAGTTGCCGAGTGACAGTGGCAGAGGGAGTGAAAGCAAAAAGGGAGAGACCTGGTACCAGTCAAGCATGTCGCTTTGGTACTAGCTTCGAATGAGGTTGAAGCTTCACCCATCCAGTCAGGTGGGGAGTGTTCTGTCACTCTCCTTACCCTTCCCATGTCGGTGGTGGTCAGAGTCAGGTGATGAGTTACTTACTGCATGCAGTATTCCTATCCTCTAACCTACTCCTGTAGCCAAAGTATTTATACGGCTCATGCATTTCAGTTTCTGGTCAAGATAGCCCCAGGATGCTGATAGTGGGAATTCACCAATGACAATACCACTAACATCAGGGCACAATGGTTAGAATCTCTCTTGGAGGAGATGATAATGGCCTGGTATTTGTGGGACACTTGACTCTTGTTAGGCTAAATATACATTTTATCCAGGTCATCAGGCATAATGAAGGCCAGCGCTCCAAAAGCACGTGCTTTCAGTTAAAACTGTTGAACTATTACCTGGTGTCGTGTGACTTCTGACCATGGGGCATTTGGACATGGAATGTTTCGGTATGAGCCATCACAAATGTTGCTGAACATCATATCATCAGTGCATTTACTCACTTTGACCCAATGATGGAGGGAAGGATGTAGTAGAAAATGGTTGGGTCCAGGACACTATCTGGTGGAATGTCTGCAGAGATGTCCTGGAACTGCAATATCTGACCTCCAACAACCATAATCACCCTCATTTATAGTAGGTATGAATCCAACCAGTGGAGACGTTCTTCTCTCCAATTCCTCCCCAACCCCCACCAGACTGCATCAGGGTTGAATTCTGTACTGATGGCAGCCCGCAGTGCCTCATGGATGTCCAGTCGAGTTGCTAGATCAATTTGAAGTCTCTCTCATTTAGTGTGGTGACAGTACCAACATGATGGAAGCTATGCTCAATGTAGAAAACAAGACTACATTGCCACAAGGAATGTGCAATACTGTCATGAATAAATGCTCCAGAGTAAGGCAATTTGAGGAGGATGAGGTCAAGTATGATTTTCCCTTCTTGCGGATTCACTCACATTCTGCTGCAAACACAGCAAAAACGCTCTTCAGAACTTGGTGGCACTGCCTAGCTACTCTTGCTGATGGATACTGAAGTCACTCTTGCTGATGGATATTGAAGTCACTTAGAGTACATTCTGCACCCTCGCTACCTTCAATGCTCCCCCATGTAGTATTCAACATGGAGGACTACTGATTCATCAGTCAAGGGAGGTGGGAGCACACATGGTCAACACCAACTTTACTGCAAACTTTGCTGTTCCATTTCCTAATAATGGAGATTCTGCGTATATGTTCTGTTTTTTCAATAGTCAACTTGAGAAATGTTCAGAGCAAGACCAAATCCAAATCAGTGCCTCTGCTCATAGGAATATGGGACCCAAGAGATGCTGATCATTGTGCCCTTCCAAATCTGCTTTGCCATTTTTTCCAAATCCTGTCTGCCTTCCCCAATAGTTCTAGAGTCCTTTGAAGATCGTCAGCTCATAGAACTAAAAGATAAACTTAGACTTCACTGTATTTTTTTATCCAGAGAAATAGTCCTACATGCACTAAATATCCCACAAATCAGCAACCATTGCACAATACATATATACTTCACTGTGTGGAATTTTCTTCATCAAATATTTCCACTTCAAAAAAATCACAGCGTATTAATCCCCAGACAAGATCTTAATTTCAGATGTAGGTATAGGTGTTCAGTTTTTCAATACTCAACGGTCAGTCTCAAGGTAATTCTACATGTAAATTATATACCTTTCTGTGGTTATGTTAAGACTCAAAGTCACTCATGACTTCACAGCAACATATAAAAGTAACACATCTTCCAAACAGGATCTGCATGTATCATGGCTTTAACAATGACGGTATTCCAAAGTTGGCCAACTGTTCAACCAACCAATCTGGTTAGCCAGTTAAGCAATTCATTTTCTTTTCAGCAGACATACAATAACAGACATGTTTTAACATTATTTTGACAAAGGAGACAGAACAACTATTAAACTGCAAATAAATTAAGCTGGTAAATCTTAACCTTTTATCATGACACCACCACAGGAACAAAGCTTTAGCATGACAAAAGAAAAGATAGGACAGAAAGTTTGTTACGAAGCAAATGCAACAGGATATTAAAACAGGACACGAACCAGGACACAAGGGCTCTATCTATGTGTACGCTCATTAATCTATTCAATGACTCAAGGCTCACAAGACAAAGTTAAGCCCACCAGGAAATATTTAAAACAAAATTTCACTGACAAGCATACAGGATGATGCAAAACATAACAGGAACTTGGAGATGTCAACTGCACTATTTATGATCCCCCATTAAGATGTTTACACACAGGTCTCTAGACATATGGTCTAGACAGGAGGTGAGTAATTTTAAAGTAATTTAACTTCTTTTCATGTATTAGCAAGATTTGAGCCGGCTGGCATTTGTTGCCTATCCTAACTGCCCACGAGAAGATGGTGCTGAATTGCTGGTGGAAAGGGGTAAGGTTTATTGTGATACGAATGTTGTTCCCATCCTACACACAGTCATGATTCTTGCATGTTGTTCGAGTCACCCATCTTTTTAACTCTAATCTTAACACAGCAAAGAGCCATCAGTCCCAAGGACTTAGCCTGTTCCAATTACACCGATCTTTTCGGTGCTCCAGACTTCAAGACGCTTCAGTGGTATTTATCCCATTTTCTCGGCTCAATTCATCATTAGATTCAAGTCAATAATGACCAGCTTTTTCTACGTCTTTCATAGTTCGCATGGCATGAAAATGTGGCTTTCAAACTCCTTGCCATACACTAACCATTATTTCCATTTGCCATCATCATACTTGCTTCACAGCTTATTTCATCACTGATAAAATGAAAAGCTGGGAAAATTAATTAAAATCAAAAAGCAGTAATCAGAATGGAATCCAACAGGTCAGCCAAAACATTCACAACAGCATGACCCCGAAAACCTTTGCAAGAGTTTATTTAACCAAACAGTACTAATCTGAATTGACAGCGGGACAAGATGCTCCTGACAGGATCAGCTGATATTGAAAGAGCTCATCTTGCAGCTAAATCTGCCAGCATCATCACTGCCATAAAATTCTCTAAGCTGAGTGAGGTAACATTTTGTTGATTGCAGATTTCAAGTCATGAACAGGTTTAAATTATTCTGCCATTCAAGTTGTCCAGAGACAAAACATCACTGTATATTACTCATGTGTAAGACAGGGCCACTGCATAAAAGTTTCAAACCATAACGGCAGGAATAATTCAATTTACAAAAAAGAAAAACAAGTAACTGTGGATTATGGGAAATAAGAAACCACTGGTAACCTCAGCAGGTCTGGCAGCATCTGTGGAGTGAACGCAGAGTTAATGTTTCATATCCTGTGACCCTTTTTCAGAACTCTGCTTCCTCTCCACAGATGCTGCCAGATCTATTGGTTTTTCTAGCAATTTCTGACTTTATAACTCAATTTACACTTCTTGCATGTGCTACAGGAGCCTGACTGCAAGATCACAAATTATAGGATTATATTCAGTGCAGTGCAATCTCCACAGAATGATCTTACAATATCACGTCTGACAATACAAATGTACAAGTGCTTATTTACAAACGGACTTTATTGTTATTGCATAAGCAACTAAATACTCAAATCTAATAAATATGAGCACAGTAAATTTTGTACGGGGCTGTGTAAATCATATTTCCAGCTAATTTTCTTTAAAATTATAAGCACTACTGGTAAGCACTAACCATGACATTAGCCCCTAAGCGTATTTGAAAATATTGATTAACCCTCAATCACTAATTTTTCTGTGATCTACAGAGCGAAATGAAGCATATCTCGTGAGTCCAGTTGAGTTTCTGGTCAATGGCAACCTCAAGGATGTTGAAAGTGGGGGATTCAGTGTAGGTAGCAGCACTGACTGGCAAAGGACAGTGTTCAGATTTCTCTTATTGGAAATAGTCATTGCCTGGCATTTGTGTGGCATGAAAGCTACTTGCCACTTATCAGCCCAAGCCTGAATACTGTACAGAGCTTGTTGCATTAGAACATGGACTGCTTAATATCTGAGATGTTATGAATATTGCACAAACATTTTTACTATATCCATGTAGCTTGTATATAGTTTCTAACATGCAATATGCTACATCTTATTTAAGACAAGAGCTTCTTGTTGGACGAACAAGTGGCTTTGTCTCTATTACTCATGGAGTAGCCCCAGTAGATTTTTACACCGAGAGGGGGTGGTGGCAGCAAAACTATCCCATAGTGAGCAATAGTGCAGACCACATTCTAGAAGAGTATGGTCTGTAGCATGGATTGCCTTTCCATGGGGAATTACAGTTTGAGTCAGACTGCTGACAACCCAGTGGAACCTCCGAATTGCCAGTGATCCACAGATCTCACTTTGGGATCTGTCTGAATAAGGGGTGTGCTTGCTCTGTCTCATGGCTTTATTCCTTATTTGTGATGTAAGGGAAAAACTAAGTTTTTTGTAAGTCAGATATTATGAAGGAGATGAAGTCTTTGAAGCAGCTGAACTTTGTTGGGCCAAGGGCACTACCCTAAGGAATGCCTGCAAAATTGACCTGGAGCGGAGGTGACTGACCTCCAACAACCACAACCATCTTCCTACACGATAGGTATGACTCCACCTAGCAGAGAGTTTGTCCCCTGATATGCATTGATTCCAGTTTTGGTAGGGCTCCTTGATGTCAAGGCTGGCACTCTGACCTCACCTCTGGAAATCAATTCTTTTGAACTAAGGATGTAATGAGGTCAGGAAATTAATGGCCCTCGTGGAACAAAGCAAACTTACATTTTCCTTACATCACAAATAAATAAGGAATATAGTCATGAGACAGAGTGAGCGTACCCCTTATTCAGATTGATCCCAACGTGGAGTCCATGGACCACTGGGAGGGTCAGCAGTCTGATGCAAATTCAAAATCAATGACATACATCCCCACGGAAAAGACTCTTATTCAAGCAATCCACAATACAGACAACATCGTTGTAGAATGTGATCTGCACTATTGCTCACTACACGATAGTTCTGTTGCCACCACCACCCTCTCCCAAGTTCAGAATCTACTGGACCTACTCAGGTGTTGTAGAGAGAAAACAACTTGTTAGTCTAACAAGAAACTCATCTTAAACAAGATGTAGCTTATTGCATGTTAGAAACCTCATGCAAGTTACATGGTTATGATGGAAAATGAGAGAGACAAAGAGGAGGACCTAGATAGTCAGTCTCACTACTTTCAAATCCTTAGCTGACTCCAACACCAAGAACATCTAACATTGCAGCGGATGGTGCTAAAGACATTCATCAATATTAACTAGGAAGGGTTCAGAGGGATATATAAGCCAAAGGCTGGCAAATGGGACGAGGTCAAATTTGGATGTTTGGTCAGGTAGGTAAAAACAATGACTGCAGATGTCATTTATCACTCCATCCTGCAGGCACTCTGCCGCTATTCCTGATGAAGGGCTTTTGCCCGAAACGTCGATTTTCCTGATCCTCGCATGCTGCCTGAACTGCTGTGCTTTTCCAGCACGACTCTAATCGAGAATCTTGGATGTTTGGTCAGCAGGGACATGTTGGACCGAAGGGTCTGTGTCTGTATGATTTTGACTCTAATTCTTTCAGACCCATATGCTGTTATAAAACATCTTCAATTTCAACCTCACCCCAAACTGGATTTCCTCAATCTTATTAAATTACCTTTACCAATAACCTATTCCCACTCAAATCTCTCAGTTCACAGGTGATCCAGAGAGTTTACTGCTATCTCAGAATACATCTTCTCCTGATGTCTAATGCATTGGTGTTGGACTGGGGTGTACAAAGTTAAAAATCACGCAACACCAGGTTATAGTCCAACAGGTTTATCTGGAAGCACTAGCTTTCGGAGTGTTGTTCCTTCATCAGCAGCGCTCCGAAACATAGTTCTTCCAAATAAACCTGTTAAAAATATTTCTCCCATTTCTTTACTTCCAAATCATGACATCTCTTACCTCTGACTCCTAACCCTCAGGCTTAATATTATTCTTTAATAACATAAGCTTTCTGTTTTTTAAGGTATTACTCTCTTAGCAGGACACAATGGATCTTCTTTGCTAATTTTGTGTTTTAAATGGAAGAGTTGAACCTTTTCTTTTTGCTTCAGATATTTCTTACATTTACGTATAGCCCTATCATTACTCACCACATAATATAAAAGTTTTTAAACAAATAGAAAATGTGGTGAATGTGAAAACATGCATACCATACATTTTTTAAAAACCTCCTTTTCGGAACAAGAGAATACTATTTATATTATAAATCAACAATCAGCAACTTTGCAAATTACTATCATTTTGCTTTGAGAAAAAAGTTGCTACCAAAATAATAAATAATTTTTTTATCTTCAAAAGTGGTTTCTTACCTATTATACCAAGTTAAAAGCCCTTGCACAATATTCCTACATGTCATTATAACAATCCTTTGCATTGTAGCGAATAGGCTGTTAAAATTTGAAACCCATCTTCCTTCCAATACTATCAAACAGACAGCCTCCTCTTCAAATTTTTTAAAAATTTTTATAACCTCAACTCAACTGTCCAAAGTTCTGCTTGTTTATCATCTAACCAGGCTGGCCAATACAAACTCCCTCCGCAAAACCCCATTCTTATCAACAAACCTCCCCACGACCTCACCAACCTCCTGTTACCATCGACCCCTTCATGCCATATCAGCATTTGATTCAGGCCTTCTAGACAAGGGGAAGCTGTAACGTAGCAGCCTTATTGATAGGCTAGTAGTTCAGACACCCATGTTGCAATCCCAACAGCAGATGGGAAATCTGAATTTAAAAAAAAGGGAATTAGAATTTAGCTTACTTATGTCCTTATCCTTTCAGGAAAGAAATTGGTCATCCTTAGGTGGTCTGGCCTGTATGTGACTCCAGATACACAGCGAGGTGGTTGATTGACACTTAACTGACATCTGAAATGGCCTAGCAAAGCAAATCACTCAGTTCAAGGGCAAAAAGTGCTGACCCAGCAAGCCACATTTGATCAAAATAAAATTGATCATTTCACCTTTAACGTCAAAGTAATCAGACATTTTAGTCCACTTGGCTGTAACCCCATTCCTCCCTAAATTTCCTGTGTTGCAACTTCTGACTTTACAACTCAAACCAAGCAGGCAGGTACCTCTGAGCACCCAAATAAAATGCATCATTAATACCTTTCTATCACAATGAAGTATCGTGGGATCTCTGCTGGTAGTTCAGTAGCATTTTAATACAAGTTCACAATAGCAACCATATACTTAACTAACACAAAACTCAAGCTCCACTTGCCTTTGCAAATTTGCTAACTGCTCAAAAATACACTCGGGTGCCTATCCAGGTAATGGTTAGAACCTATCTTCAGTATAAGCATAACTATATACTGCAGTATCTGAAGGCCACACTGGCTGACCGAAGAATTGTAATCAGGATTAGATCACGAGGAAAAAGGTCAAAACCATAGAATCAGAGAGAGTAGAGGTGCCCTTCAGCCCATCGAGGCTGTATCACTAAAAATACACTACTATCTACATCAGTCCCACTTGCCCGCACTCGGCCCAGAACCTTGAACATTATGACACTTCAAGTATCAATCCGAGTACATTTTAAAGCTTGTGAGATTTCCCACCTCAACTACCCTCCAAGGAGGGCATTCCAGGCCTCCACTGGCTCTTCTGGTTAAGAACGTTTTTCCTTAAATACCTCGAAACCTCCTGCCCTTGAAATTTTCAATTTTGTCCCCTTCGTATAAGGTAACAGCTGCTTTCCATTCACCCTGCCCATGCTCCTTATACATCACCATCAGGTACCCCCTCAACTTTCATAGCGGAAATGCCCCATCCCACTCCATTGAACAAACTACCCTTACAAGCCAACTGAACCAAAGCATCTTTCAAGTTTGAAATTCAAATAAGAACTTCGGAAGGTAAAACAGTTTGACTAAAATTTCTCATTAAGCAATTAAACAATTTAAGGAGATGATTTGAATGCAAACTCCCAATTGATATTCAACTGTTTTATGAATTGGGTCAACAGAAGTTAAATGCGACTCTTAAATAGAAATATTGAGAAAACACTCCTTATGAAAGTTTCATTGCCGCAATCTTGATGAGAAAATTCTGGTTAAAGTCCAGCGTTGATTTTCACTTTTGGCTCGTAATGGATGAATGAAGCAAGAAATGTAAAAATAAATTGCCATTACAGAAGTTTCAGAAAATGGGATTTCAAAGAATAAACCTGACTATTCAACCATCACATTCCTCATGATTTACTCAGTATTTGCCTCAAGTCTTCCACAACCTCACCTTTCCAGATATTCTTCCCTTTACAGATACTTTTCATTTGCAATACCTGACCACCAGAGTTTTCCTATTTATTTCACAAACAAGCTGGGGATAATTCCTTTACATTTAATACTCAGCTGAACCGGCTATTATAGCCAAACTTGAGTCCTCACATGCACGCTGGACACAGACACGGTCTTACTGTTTCAGTGATGTTGTAACAATAATATTAAAGTTTAAACGACTTCATAAAATCAGTGTTTTTATTTATAAAATCACTCAATCACATTCTGTTCTGGTCAGCTTGACCTGATCCACATGATTCCCTCCTCACATGCTCAAGTTGATAGTGACCACCGTAAAGTCAATATTATTTTACCCACATTACCATTTGCTTTAGTTCTATGCAAAAATACAATCCGTAAAATTACACTAACTAGGTGGATTGTTCTGTTTATTTACCATTAACAACTCGAAGCGTAATTATTTTCTGAATTAGTCAGGGGGCTTGTGACTCCACCAAAGCTCCCCATGTGAAAATAAAGAGTGGATGGTATTTGGCCCCTCAGGCCTACTCCACCACTTGATAAGATCAAGGCTGATCCAAGTGTCTCTCAGACGTCCAATTTCCTCCCTCAGTTGAAGCAAAACATTCAGAGATACAGTATAGTTTTACATGCTTCATCTTTATTCTGGACGGTGGAGGGAGAGATAACGATCGCCCACGTGCAGAGACTGTCTTCTCTGGAACAGCAGTTTCTCACTGAATTACATAGTCATTTTACAGGGATCAATAGCAGAGACCTGTTATACAAGGGATGTTCTGAACCTTGTTTACTAGATTCATACAATGGATATTTTTCCCCTTGTTAGCTGACCTTGCATACTGAATGCTTCCAATATTGTTAAACGGCTTTACATAATGACTGCATTTCCACCTTGTTAACCCATTATCTGTGCCTTGTAAACTGCAAGTTCTTAGCTGATCCGAGTCATGCTCAACTGATCCTCTTGTTTCACAAAACTCTAAACTTAACTCTTTCCCTTCCCTGCTTATACCCTATATAAATTCTCTCCTCAAAGTCACATTCTCACCTACCCTGAATAATCCTGGAGTTCCTTCATTTTCAACAATCCATATCCACAATAAAAATGTTCATTCACATTGTGACTTCCATCGACAATCTCATTCTGGAAATTATTGACAGTTTCACATAAACTGAATCTACAATTAGCAGCAATCTAAAGCTTAGGAAACAGTCTATATCAAAAGGTACCTTTTTCATATGAAACATACCGGCACGAAAAACAGACAGATGACAACCCAGGGAGATCCTCAGCCAGAAGAAGAAAGTCACAGAAGACGACAGCGGTTATGTGGTTTGGAAATTAAGTTGATGTAATTTTAATAAAGTATTAGAACATTATAACTTAGAACATAGAACAGTACAGCGCAGTACAAGCCCTTCCTGTGAAATCAATCTGAAGCCCATCTAATCTACACTATTCCATCTTTGTCCATGTCTATCCAACAACCACTTAAATGCCCATGAAGTTGGCGAGTCTATTACTGTTGCAGACAGTGCGTTCCATGCCCCTGCTACACTGAGTAAAGAACCTATATCTATCACCCCTCAACTTAAAGCTATGTCCCCGAGTGTTAGCCATCACCATACAGGTGAAAGGCTCTCACGGTCCACCCAACCTAACCTTCTGATCATCTTATATGTCTCAATTAAGTCACCTCTCAACATTCTTCTCTCCAAAGTCCCTCAGCCTTTCCTCATAAGACCTTCCCGCCATACCAGACTAAATCCTCAGAACCCTCTCCAGAGCTTCCACATCCTTCCTGTAATGTGGTGACCAAAACTGTATACAATACTGCAAGTCCAGCCACACCAGAGTTTTGTACAGCTGTAGCATGACCTCATGTCTCCGAAACTCAAACCTTCTACTAATAAAAGCTAACACACCTTGTACCTTCTTCTCAACCCTAAGCAACCTGGGTGGCAATTTTCAGGGATCTATGTGCATGGATACAGTGCAATGAAATGATCCACTGAAGCAAACATTTGGTAAATCCTCCAAACAACTAGCAATAATTTAGGACACACATAAAAATGGGTTGTCTCCATTGCCTCACCCAAACTTGAAATGACACAGACTTGTACAGTAAGGCATAGCAATCTCCCTGCTCATCCACACTACCAAGAATCTTACCATTAGCAGAGTACTGTTTATTCCTATTGCTCCTTCCAAAGTGAATCACCTCATACTTTTCCAGATTAAACTCCCATTTGCTATCTCTCAGCCCAGCTCTGCAGCTCATCTGTCCTTCGGTAACCTGTGGCATCCTTCTACACTATCCACAACTCTACAGACTTTAGTGTCATCCACAAATTTAGTAACCCATCCTTCTATGCCCTTATTCAGGTCATTTTAAAAAAGTGACCACCAGTTACCCCAAATCACATCCTTGCAGTATACCACTAGTAACTGAACTCCAGGATGATCATTTCCCATCACCCACCACCTCCTGTCTGCTGACAGCTCGCCAATTTCTGATCCAAATTGCTAAATCACCCACAATCCCATGCCTCCATATTTTCAGCAATAGCCTACCATGGGGAACCTTATCAAACACCTTACTGAAATCCATATATACAACATCAACCGCTTTACCTTCATCCACTTGTTTGGTCACCTTCTCAAAGAAGTCAATAAGGTTTGTGAGGCACAACCTACCCTTCACAAAACCGTGTTCACAACCCCAATCAAATTATTCCTCCAAATGATTATAAATCCTGTCTAAAAAAAACTTTTTCCAACATTCTAACCACAACCAAAGTAAGGCTCACTGGTCTATAATTACCAGCATTGTCTCTACTCCCCCTTCTTGAACAAGGGAACACATTTGCTATCCTCCAGTCTTCTGGCACTATTCCTGTAGACATTGACGACAAAGATCAAAAGAAAAAAGCTCTGCAATCTCCTCCCTGGCTTCCCAGAGAATCCTAGGATAATTTCCATCCCACCCAGGAGACTTACCTATTTTTACACTTTCCAGAATTGCTGACACCTCCTCCTTGTGAACCTCAATCCCATCTAGTCGAGCAGCCTGTATCTCAGCATTCTCATCACCATTGTGTTTTTCCAGGGTGAATACGGACAAAAATTATTTAGCGCTTCCCTTCTCTCCTCCGACTCAATGCACAACTTCCCACTACTATCCTTGATTGGTCTTAATCTTACTAAAGTCCTTCTTTTATTCCTGATATACCAATAGAAAGCTTTAGGGTTTTTCTTGATCCTATCCGCCAACGACTTCTCATGTTCCCTCCTGGCTCTTCTGAAGTCTTTCTTTAGCTCTTTCCTGGCTAACCTATACCTCTTAAGCGCCCTGAGCCTTCACATCTCATCCTAACATAAGCCGCCTTCTTCGTCTTGACAAGAGATTCAACTTCCTTAGTAAACCATGACTTCTGCACTCAACAACATCCTCTCTGTCTGGCAGGTACACACATATCAAGGACCTGCAGTAGCTGTTCGTCGAATAAGCTTCACATTTCAATTGTTCCCAAACCCTGCAATCTCCTTCCCCATCCCACATCTTGCCTAACGCATCATAATTGCCTTTCCCCCAGCTATAACTTTTTCCCTGCGGTATATACATATCCCTTCCCATTGCTAAAGTACGCATAAGCAAATTGTGGTCACTATCACCAAAATGCTCATCTCCCTCCAAATCTAACACATGGGTTCATGACCCAGTACCAAATCTAATGAGGCCTTGCCCCTTGTTGGCCTGTTTACACATGCATCAGGAAACCCTTCTATACACACTGGACAAAAATAAAAATTACACATCTCAACTACTTGAAATATAGTATTTCCAGTCAATATTTGCAAAATTGAAGTCCCCCATAACAACTACCCTGTTGCTGTTGCTCCTATCTAATATCATCTTTGCTATCCTTTCCTCTACATCTCCGGAACTATTCCGAGGCCGATAGAAAACTCCCAGACTGACAGCTCCTTTCCTGTTTCTAACCTCAGCCCATACTACCTCAGTAGACCAGTCTTCAAAAGGTCCTTTCTGCCACGGTGATACAGTCCTTGACTAACAATGCTTTCCCCTCCACCCTTTACCATCTTCTCTGATCTCACTGAAACATCTAAATCCCAGAACCTGCAACAACCATTCCTTTCCCTGCTCTACCCATGTCTCTGAAATGGCCACAACATTCAAATCTCAGGTACCAACCCATGCTGCAAGTTCACCCACCTTATTCTGGATGCTCCTGGCATTGAAGTAGAAACGCTTCAAATCAACTTGTTGCTTGTTGGTGCTCTAATGAGACCTTGAATACCCTACTACTTCGGACCTCGCTATTCTCAACCTCCTGCATACTCGAACTACAATTTGGGTTCCCATCCCCTGCTGAATCAGTTTAAATCCACCCAGAGAGCATTAGCAAATTTCCCCTCAGGATATTGGTACCCTTCTGGTTCAGGTGAAGACCATCCTGTTTGTAGAGGTAACTGCCTCCAACTCGTATGGAATTGGAGGCAGATAATAAGCAGTTATGAGAAAGGGGACTTGGAATTGTGCATACTTGTAGTTTAATGCTCACTTTTAGAGTTAAAAATAAATTTATGTAATTTTCTTTCAGTAGTGGGATTTGGGAGTTCTCTGACACTTATTTTAACAGATTATGAGGCGAGATGAGCTTTTCTGGCTCTTTGATTTAACAGAGGGTTCACCTCTCGGTCATAAACTTTTGCAGATGCTATTCTTAGTCTTAAAGCATAAAAATTATGACATGCCAATAAGCCCTAGGACCAAAATGTAAACTACATGACTAACTACCACACGCGATACAGCAGAAACAACCCAGACTGCATACATTGCTCCGTGACTAAAAACTGTGTTCAAACCTGGGAATAAACTTATTTGAGATTTTCAAGAAAACTGATTCCAAGTACTGTGTTACTTACAAAAAAACAGAAGTGTGGAGATTACATCTACACCAGAACCACACAAAAAAAATTGCTGCACCAGCAATACTACTGAATTTCTACAAAGACAAAATGTGCCAGCTACAGTCAAAAACAACTCAGCGATGAGTTTAAAAAATTGAAACAGCTCCCTTACATTGATGCTCTCTGCCTTGTGCAGATGTTATGAGAACGGTGACAACCAAATTCCCAAGCATAAATTGGAAGGCCACAGACATCTTATCCCAATGTACGCTTTTTAACCTATAAATCTAGCTTTGCTTTTTAGATTTACCTGTTGCTGGACAAGCCAGCAATAAAAATGGTAAAAATGATTAGAAACAAGAGCCTGAACAGAGTTATACTGAACTGAGGATAAGAGACATCTGGATCAGTGGTGCTGGAAGAGCACAGCAATTCAGGAAATTGATTGTTATAGGAAAAAGGTGAGGACTGCAGATGCTGAAGATTAAAGTCAAGAGCGTGACCCTTCCTGATGAAGGGCTTATGCCCAAAACATCGATTGTCCTGCTCCTCGGATACTGCTTGACCTGCTGTGTTTTTCTAGCACCACACTCTCAACAGCCTTATTACATGAATTTGGAGAAGGGGGGGGAAGAGAGAGGGAGAGCAACAACCGGTGTTGAGTTTAATCCAAGGATCACCATGCCTCAGGCAAGAGGTGAAGTTGAGAAGGTTCGACCTTCACAGTGACTTCAGCCAATGCTGGAATTTAACATGTGCTGTTGGTATCACACTGCACCACAAACCAACCATTCAGCTTATTTGACAGGAGGACCAGTAGTATAGGATCAAATCACTAACAATCACTGCCAGGAGAAAAACATATCTTAACAGTCCAGACAAATCAAGAAAGTAAATACAGGGTACACCTCAGGAAGAGCTCGGAGCGTGCATCACAGGAGACGGAAAGCCAGTTGCACTTGTATTCAAAAGTCTATTGAAAATGCAAAGTAATTGTTCAACAGAGCATGAAACATTTGCTCTAGCATTCAGGATTGCAAGAATCATACTACTCAATCTGCTACAAAAAAACACAAGAACAACTGCCACTCACAAAGTGATCTCTAAAACTACAACAAATGGTCAATCCAAAAATGACACAGGGGACTGTGTTGGATGCAACTCTTGAGACAGGCAAATGCCATCTATCATGAGCATATGTACACACTATAGTTTCTCAACACTATGATAAATGCTTAGGATTTAATTGTTTAAGAAATATTTCCATGACTGGTGCCCATCAAATGTCATGATGTTCTTTAGCTTTTTCAAACTCCCAGTAGCATTGTATAATCATTAGAAACAAGCAGTAACCAAGCACTTCAAAAGTACTTCAGTCATATTGAGCTATAATTATAACTGCACTTAATACAAGTTTTTTTTACTATAATTACACTGCAAAGAATTGTTTATTTGTTCCAACATTCTTATTTTGAATTCATCCCACATTTTCAACTACCAGTGTGGTCTGAAAAAGTAAGTTTCATTTAAAATCATTTCAAATTTGGAAATTAAATTCAGATACTCAATGCAAAGTGGTCTAACTTAGTATTAAGTACTTAGTTTTTGAAACAAAAATCATAAAGCAGTTCCAAAGCATCGAATTCAGACAAAAAGCTAGATGTTTTGTGGCCAGTATCTCACCTTATGCCTCTCCAGTGTCTGTCCAGCATTGGTAAGGCTCAAGTCAGGACCACGATGGAATACTCTCCACTTGCCGAAATGGGTCTTGTTCCAACAACACTCAAGCAGCTCAATGCCATCCAGAAAAAAGTCCATTTGATTGGCATCCTGTCCACCACCTTCAAAAATTCACTACTTTCACCACTGATACACACCACAGGATGCAATACAACACTCACCCTGGCTCCTTAAACATTTGCAAATCTACAGCCTCTTATACTTTCCAAAGAGGGTAGATGTACAAGTCACTATTAACTGCAAAATCCCCTCAAAAATCATATACTATCTTGGTTTGTAACTAAATTGCTGTTCCTTCAGTCACAAGTTCAAAATCCTGCAACTCCCTATCTAACAGCACTGTAGGTGAAGCTACACGGTGACTCAGTGGTTAGCACTGCTGCCTCACAGCACCAGGGTCCCAGGTTCGATTCCAGCCTCGGGTGACTGTCTGTGTGGAGTTTGCATGGGTTACCTCCCACATCCAAAGATGTGCGGGTCAGGTGAATTGGCCATGCTAAATTGCCGATAGTGCATTAGTCAGAGCATGGGTCTGGGTGGGTTACTCTACAGAGGGTTGGTGTGGATTTCTAGTGCTGAAGGGCCTGTTTCCACACTGTAGGGAATCTAGTCTACACTAGCGAGCAATCGTATAATGTATAAACTGCAACCCCAAGTTGATATGCAAAATGACATTAATAAGGAGAATGGTGAAATCAATCAATCCAACTTCAAAAGCCAATGCAAATTGAACAGTTAAAGACAATGGCTGCATTTATGAAATCTGCCTCTACTAGGTGCAGTGTCACAGTCGGTGAACTGCAACGCTATTAACATGCATCGCTCCCAGTAAGGTGTGAATTAATCCAGTACTATCTCCCATTGTCAGGTTTTTAAAGGCAAATTCTGAAATTAATGCTGAAAATTATATTTGAGGATTTTAAAAAGCGAGCAATTTGGAATAGGCACAGGATAGTACTGTGTCACCACTGTAAAACATAGAATTTATGCTCAAAGGTGATGAGCCAATGTAATAACAAAAACATTCCTGTCCTCAAATTTTGCTGGAACAATCCAGGTGTTTGAGTGAATTAACCAAAGTAATGACACAGGTCAACAGAGGAGGAAAGGATGAATCAAATACATTTTGTCAATTAATTGTGCAACAGTACAACTCAGCATGCACTGATGGATGGACTACAGCAATAACTTTTCTATTAGGAATATACACTCAAAGTCAAAATTAAGAGGTTACAAACTAACTTTTGGTAATTTAAAAAAGGTTATAGAATTAAATTAACTTGTTGCGGCAAGACTTAAAAACTTGGTAACCTGGCAGATTAGAAACCTTTCACCTCAGAAGCTCAGTACAAATCAATCCAAAATACTAATTAGACAAAATATTTCAAATTCAAATGAATTACTGGGCCATTATCAAATGATTCAACTAGAGAAATGGGTTTAAAAAATTCGAGCCCCATTTAAGTCATTAGCTGGGTTCACTTGGTTTCATATTGCTGCAACTGCACTCGATACACAAAAGCTATTTAGTCTGGAAAGAGAAAAGGCTATTCTACAGATAATTCAATTGAACTACCTGAAGTGAATACAAAAACATAGCACATTTTGAACCATGTACAGCACCTAGACTATTCCTATTAGACTATTATAACTAAATATTAAAACAAATTTTTCTCATTTTGAAGGGGTGATTCAGCTTCAACTTATTCACTCTCCTGATTGACTTGCTTCAGGTCAAACTCTCTGCATAATATGGTAAGTTTGTAGTACAGCACTGGATGAGTTCACTGTTACCCATAACTTCTCAGAAAATACATATTAACAAACTTCGCATTCCGTTTGCTTCGGTCAACAGATGTGCTCCAAATGAAAATTTACTAACTATAGGGGAACCTTGATTATCCGAATGTGATAGGCGGGCACTATTTCGTTCAGAAAATCAATTATTCGGTTAATCGAGTAGATGCCTTTCCTCTGGGGCTCAGAAATGTTAAAGTCTACACCCTGCTGAAGGAGACGGCAGCCCCCCCCATCCACCCACAGCACCGCCCCAACCCTGTGCAACACCGCCCCCATCATCTTTGATGTAATGTTTCCATCGGGATCTGGAAGTCTCCTTTGGATAATCCAATTTTCAGATAATTGGGATTCAGATAAGCGAGGTTCCTCTGCACGTGGGAAAATGTTCAGCTGATCCTGCTCCTGTGCTGTCAAAATGTATTTAACATGAGAAAACATGAGAAACTTCATCATCCCTTTGTTTTGTAATCAATCTTGCCTTCTACATTAAAGATAGTCTTTTGTGTTCTTTCCTCTCCTCCCACAGGTTCCTTGTCTATATAATTCCTTAAAATCTGTTACAGCTGTAACAGTTGCCAGGTCTGATCAAAGATTACCACTCTATAACATGAACTCTGTTTCCTTTTTTGTGGATACAGCTTCATCTTAGTAATCTGGACTTGAATGCTTGCATTCCATATCTGATATCCATAGTATTTGCCAGTCTTAGCACATAATTTCAAGCTGCTTTTAGAATATCAAAAAAAAGGGTTCGAGTTATTTATCACATCAACCTCCCACTTACAAATTAACCAAAATATTCCACTTCCAGACAAGCTTGTCAGTTGGCTAGATTCTTTTCACTCCTATTTCATGTACAAGAACATCAGAAAATCAGATTTCCAAGTCTCCACACCCTGACAAAAGATGCATCATTAACATCAGGTCCAATTGCAGCAAATGCAAACAAAGGAATTTAATAGATTGCAGGTGTTTCTCTTATGCATTCTAACAGACAACTAAGTTTCCCAACTGAATCAGAAGTTTGAGGCTTCAAGTCTCACACAAAACCCAAGTGTAACAGCTAGAATGACTTTTTAAGCTGTGAAGGCAAACTATATTTCTAATGGTGCTATCTTTAAGATCACTACTTAAAGTGAGGACCCTGTTCAGTTCAGAACAAAACTGCAGATGAGGGCAACAATGATCTCTCCACATGCCCCTCTGGGGTTATTCTGCACGTTGAGAAGATCTTGATATAATTACCTCTTCAAACTATATTATTTGGTGACAAAGAGCTTCAAGGTATCCCAAGTAAATAATGTGTCCTTCACAGCAAATGCTAAGAAATAAATATGCACAAATTAGAGTCAGAGTGTCTTTTGGTTGATTGCAACATCTACTCCACTTTCCTCTCAACATATTCTTGATCAGAATTTTACAACTGTCAAACCTTCATCTCCTGAAGTCACTTTTTCATCCAACAAACATCAGGTTTTAAAAATCTCATCTTGCCAATGTGATGTGCTCACGAAATAGGACTTTGATGTAGTGATACATCTTGTACTCCACATTCTTGGTGGTAGGTATTCTGTACTCTGGATCTTATAATATTTTGATTCTCAAATAATACAATATTTGAGTGCACTTGAGCAAGTTTTCAGGTATGGAATAACATTTTATTTCAAATTTCTTTTTGAGCTAACCGTATGGTAGCTAATTCAATTACTTTTTTTTAAAAGAAAAGAATTAATATTGGACATACTACTCTGCACCTACTTGATGACAGTTTGTGTGCATTTTGGACATAGATTGGAGCTATTCTTGATGTTGAGCTAATGAGCACAACAGAATTACTGGTACAAATGAAATACCAAACCACTCCTGGCAACAGGGACAATTGGGAAGATTCTTCAGCAGCATTTAGCTTTTTCCAAGCAGTGCCACTTGTTTGGACAGTGCGGTCATATGTATTTCCAACACAGTATAACAACCACCACCACCACATGCTTACCTCAAGGATAGCATGTTAACAATAATCTGATAGTTTGCGATTTGGAGATTTGTAGCTCAGGTTATGGATCAGGTTGTAAGTTTGCTCACTGAGCTGACAGGTTTGTTCTCAGACATTTTGTCACAATGCTAGGTAACATAATCAATGAGCCTCCAATGAAGCGCTGGTGTTCTGTCCCACTTGCTATTTCTATGTCTTGGTCGGTTGTGGCAGGTGATATCACTTTCAGTTCTTTTTTCTGAAAAGGTTGGTAAATGGGGTGCAAATCAATAGGTTTGTTGATGGGGCTCAAGTTTGAATGCCAGGCCGAGGATTTCCCGTGGGTGTCTTTGTTTAGCCTGTCCCAGGATGGATGTATTCTCCCATTCGAACAAGTGTCCCTCTTTATCTGTGTGTATGGATACTAGTAATAGGTGGTCATGTCTTTTGGTGGCTAGTTGGTGCTCATGTATCCTGGTGGAAAGTTTCCTGCTGGTCTATCCAATGTATTGTTTAGTGCAGTCCTTGCAGAATATTTTGTAAATGACATTCATTCTGCTGTTTGTTGGTAGGGGGTCTTTTAAATTCATCAGGAGCTGTTTGAGTGGGGTGGTATGTGTGTGGGCTACCATGATGCCTAGGGGCCAGAGCAGTCTGGTCATCAACACCAATATGTCCTTAATGTATGGCACAGTGGGTAAAGTGTCTGAGCATGTTGTCTTCTTGTTTAGATCTGTTGTGCAGGAATCGGCAGACTGCGTTTAATCAGGTTCCTGCTGTTCCTGAATACATTGTACAGGTGTTTTTCCTCAGCTCCTCTTCCTTCCTGGGTACTGCAGTGTGTCATGGCTGGATCCTGGGAAGAGCTGTTTGTTCTAACCTCTACATAACTGCTTCTGCTAAAGAGTCCTGATATTGGTGATTCCATAGACGTCCCACTGATTTGTTTGTAGGTCTTGTCGTTGAAAGTGAAGTGGGTCCTGAGGCAGCAAAATGAATGTCATATACAAAATGCCCTGCAAGAACTGCAACAAACATAACATTGGACAGACCAGCAGAAAGCTAGCCACCAAAAGACATGACCACCTATCACTAGTATCCATACACACAGACGAAGGAGGACAGTTTGACTAGGACAATAGCCTCCGTTCCGCGACAGGCTAAACAAGGACATGCACGGGAATTCCTAGAGGCTTGGCATTCAAACCAGAAGTCCATCAACAAATCTATTGATTTGGACCCCATTAACCAACCTCTCAGCAAAGAAGAACCGGAAATTATATCACCCACTACAACAGACCAAGACACACAAATAGCAAGTTGAAGAGAACACTGGCACTTCATCGGAGGCTCACTGATTATGTTGCCTAGCATGGTGATGAAACGTCTGAGAACAAATCTACCAGCTCAGCGAGCAAACTTACAACCTAACCTAATGGTACAAATTTAACACTAGAGCAATTTCTCTAAACCTACACAAAGGTTCTCAGATTGTCATTGTTCTGATCAGATTTTGTCAAATGCAAAATGACTACGACTTTTAAAGTGAATACTCCACAAATTCAGTGGGCATGAAGCTCTTTGGGGCATCTCTGATGTGAACAAGTCCTGACATAAATGCAAGCTTTTATTATTTACAATTATTTGATTACAATGTGGAAGGTTTCCAACAAAGCTTTGTATAAGAGCAGTACAGATTTCAAATCCAGTTACAATACCAGCATGAAATGATAATGACAGGACAAATCGTTGGAAATATACATCATCTCTACAGAGAATTGTAGATAGATTTATGCGCTATGAGGAAGGCTCCAACGTAATATTATACTTTCTTTCCCTTTCAAACACTTGCAGCAAATCTGATAACCAAGAATATAAACATTTGCATCAACTAGTTTTCAGAACCACATTACCTCTGTTAGATCACACTACCATATCAATAATGTGTGAGATGGTAGCATTCTTACCCAAATTAGAGGATTGGAGTGGGAACTTGAATCTACAGGAGGTTAATGCATTAGTTAAGGTTTATATGCTGCTGTGCAGAACTGAGGGGGTGTTATATTGTTGAAGATGCTATCGTTCAGGAGAGATATTAAACCCAGAGTAGCCTTGGGAAATAAAAGTATCACTTGGCACCGATTTTTAGGAATAGGGGAGTTCCCTCCATTGTTCTTGCTAATAGATGTGCTTCGAATCAGCATCACTAAAACTGTTTGTTTGGTCCTTATCATATGGATGTTGGAGAGAACTCACTGCAAATTGAATATCAATTCCCTTCAAATAAAACACTTCAGAAGTACATCAGTGGCTGTAATGCACTTTGACATATCCTAATTCTAAATGGCACTCTGTCTAACATAATTGCAAGTGTTTTGCAATTACAATGTCACTTTAATGAGGAATCTCAAAATAAACACCATTTCATCAAAACAAATGCCAAAAACACAGCTATCTTCTCAAGCAGTATATCTGGTGGTTCGATGGTTTCAGACATGGCTGCTAAATTCAATGCATAATCTAAAATCTCTGCCACACACAGGGCAAGTGATGCTTCAAGGGTTGAGTGGATGGAGTTGTTTGAAGTTGTGCGTTCTCCTCCAAACTTCAACTGTCAATTTTGAAGAAGTCTCTTGATGCGTCCAGTGTGCTCCAACTGAGCATTTTCCATTTTGGTCAGTCACAAGTTGGGATTTCCTGACAAGTCAGTGGATAAGTACGATATCTTCAAGGATGTTGACAGAATGCTTAAAAGTATTGCTGCTAAAGCAGCAGAGTAGAGCAAAATAGAAATTGTTACCAAAGCTGCTGAGTTTTGACAGCAATTTGTTTCGGATTTCGAGCATTCACAATTCTTTAGTCTTTTGTTCAGAGTATAGCAGTTGCTTCTTGGTATCAAGCAAACCAAAGACATATCCCATTTAGCATAGGGCGATTAAAGTTGTTAGCACTTTGATCTGGGCAAGATGACTTGCAAGAAAAGAGTGGATCCATGTTTAAAAAAATTCCAAGCTGGAAATGCAGGCTGTAACTCTGACAATGGCTTCAATTCGAACTTGCTTAACAGTTAGTACTCAATTTGGCTATTAGAGAGCACTCCAGAACTACCACTCAACTAATAAGCCTTTGAAACAAAAACACAAAAGATGTACAGCAATGAAACTTACTATGATGTAAACCTAAAAAGTTGAACAGTGGTTTCTAAATAAATAAAACAGAAATTACTCAATGCCTGTAAACGTTTAAAATCTGCATTTGACAGAAATGCTAGTTTTATTTATTTGTTTTAAAAAGTTGTATGCCCAGCATTCCCAAATATTTGAAGTGGCTGGTACTATTTGCAGGTAGTTGACACATTGCAAAGATCATATGTAAACAATCATATCAACTTCAACATTGGTTTGGAAGAGAGAGGGGGAAGAATTTTGCAACAGCCACTGAAAGGAACGGATTAAGAACACAATTAATTAAAATGAAGTAGTTACAATTACTCCCAAGACTGAAAATTGTTTTTCTTTTAAGCCCAATACCACGGACAGGCGTTGGGAAATAGCAGCTTTCAAACCCAAAATCAAAAGGCTAATGACTCAAATTCATAATAACTACCTACGCAGTGACATCCCCTTCGCTGTTTAAGTGACAAGTTTCCAAATACTGTCGCTACAGAAATCAGACCGCATCTCACCTGTGCTGAGCACATTGAAACAATAGATGAAAAACAGCTTGCTAATGAGAGTATGGTTTGTTATTTGTAAAGAAACGCCTGTTGCTTTGCATCAGAGACCGTTACAGAAGCATCTGAGAAAAATTAAGCGGGGAAGGAAAGGGGCGGTGAACAAGCAAAACTGGGCAGAAACTCCACTATTATCGGAAAATTAAGGTTTGCTGAATTTATTGCGGGTCAAGTGCAGCTGTACATAAATCCGAGGGTGCAGAGAAAACACCAAAACAAAATACAGCCCGCAAACCACATCAAAAAAAAAAATCACAAGCTGCAAATCAAACTTCACCTTGAAACAAAGTAAATTAGCTCCGGCCCAGAATTATAGAATTTAAAAGCCTACACAAACGACCAGCCGAGCCCGGGGGCGGGCCAGGTGAAGCCTAGCGCCGCCTGCAGTTTACGCGAGGCCGAGGCTTCACCGGCTCAGACCAGGCCCCAGCCGGCAGCGACGGCCGAACAACAAAAGATCGCTCGGCAAAGCGGACAAGGAGAGCCGAGACATGCAAGAATAGAAATACCACAGCAACGATTACTCACTCGGGGACGTAGATGGAGGAATAGCTGGACCACTTATAAACGCTGTAAGTCAGCGCCCGGCACTCGGGCAACACCGCCGCCATCTTAGGGCAGCAGCTGGGGCTGGGCACCACGTGACCCGGGAGGAGGAGACCACCCAACACACACATTCATATACCCCCGCCCCACTGCAGATACACCCTCACTGTAGAGACTACCACTGCAGATACACCCTCACTGTACATACCACCATGCAGATACACCCTCACTGCAGATACGCCCTCACTGTGTATACACTCTCACTGCAGATACACCCTCACTGTATATACTCTCACTGCAGATATACCCTCACTGTGAATACACCCTTACTGTGTATACACTCTCACTGCAGATATGCCCTCACTGTGTATACACCCTCCCTGTATATACTACCACTGCAGAGACACCCTCACTGCAGATATACCCTCACTGTATATACTCTCATTACAGATACACCCTCACTGTGTATACACCCTCACTGCAGATACACCCTCATAGTATATACTCCCACTACAGAAACACCCTCACTGTGTATACACTCTCACTGCAGATATGCCCTCACTGTACATACTACCACTGCAGATACACCCTCCCTGTGTATTCACTCTCACTGCAGATACACCCTCACTGTATATACTACCATGCAGATACACCCTCACTGTGTATACCCCCTCACTGCAGATACACCCTCACTGTATATACTACCACTGCAGATACACCCTCACTGTGTATACACCCTCACTGCAGATACACCCACACTGTATATACTACTACTGCAGATACATCCTCACTGTGTATACACTCTCACTGCAGATACACCATCACTGTGTATGCACCCTCACTGCAGATTCACCCTCACTGTATATACTCTCACTGCAGATACACCCTCACTGTGTATAGACCCTCACTGCAGATATACCCTCAAAGTATATACTCTCACTGCAGATACACCCTCACAGTGTATACTCTCACTGCAGATACACCCTCACTGTATATACTCTCACTGCAGGTACACCCTCACTGTGTATACACTCTCACTGCAGATACACCCTCACTATGTATACACCCTCACTGTATATACTACAACTGCAGATACACCCTCACTGTATATACATCTTCACTGCAGATTCACCCTCACTGTATATACTCTCACTGCAGATACACCCTCACTGTGTATACACCCTCACTGTATATACTACCACTGCAGATACACCCTCACTGTATATACTCTCACTATGTATACACCCTCACTATATATGATCCCACTGCAGATACACCCTCACTGTGTATACACTCTCGCTGCAGCTACACCCTCACTGTATATACTACCTCACTGCAGATACTCCCTCACTGTGTATACACTCTCACTGCAGATACACCCTCACTGTATATACTCTCACTGCAGATACACCCTCACTGTGTATACACTCTCACTGCAGATACACCCTCACTATGTATACACCCTCACTGTATATACTACAACTGCAGATACACCCTCACTGTATATACATCTTCACTGCAGATTCACCCTCACTGTATATACTCTCACTGCAGATACACCCTCACTGTGTATACACTCTCACTGCAGATACGCCCTCACTGTGTAGACACCCTCACTGCAGATTCACCCTCACAGTATATACTCTCACTGCAGCTACACCCTCACTGTATATGCACCCTCACTGTATATACCACCACTGCAGATACACCCTCACTGCAGATATACCCTCACTGTATATACACCCTCACTGCAGCTACACCCTCACTGTGTATGCACCCTCACTGTATATACTACCACTGCAGATACACCCTTACTGCAGATACACCCTCACTGTATATATTCTCACTGTGTATACACCCTCACTGTATATACTCCCACTGCAGATACACCCTCACTGTATGTACACCCCCACTGTTTATACACCCTCACTGCAGATACACCCACAATGTGTATACACCCTCACTGTATATACTCCCACTGCAGATACACCCTCAATGTATATACACCCTCACTGCAGATACACCCTCACTGTATATACTCTCACTGCAGATTAACCCTCACTGTATATACTCTCACTGCAGATTAACCCTCACTGTGTATACACTCTCACTGTATATACTCCCACTGCAGATACACCCTCACTGTGTACACTCTCACTGTGTATACACTCTCACTGTACATACCCTCACTGCAGATACACCCTCACTGCAGATACACCCTCACTGTATATACCCCTCACTGCAGATACGCCCTCACTGTATATACAACCTCACTGCAGATACACCCTCACTGTATACACACCCTCATTGTACATACATACTTACTGCAGAACACCCTCACTGTATACACACCCTCACTGTACATACACACTCATTGCAGATACACCTTCACTGTATATACACCCTCATTGAAGATGCACACACACTGCACATGCCCCCTCACTGCAGATGCACCCTTGCTGTATAAACCCCTCACTGTAGATACACCCTCACTGTATATACCCCTCACTGCAGATACACCCTCACTGCAGATAACCCTCACTGTGTATATACCCTCACTGTATATACTCCCTCACTGTGTATACACTCTCGCTGCAGCTACACCCTCACTGTATATACTACCACTGCAGTACACTCTCACTGCAGATACACCCTCACTGTACATACTCTCACTGCAGATACACCCTCACTGTGTATACACCCTCACTGTATATACTACCACTGCAGATACGCCCTCACTGTATATACATCCTTACTGCAGATTCACCCTCACTGTACATACTCTCACTGCAGATACACCCTCACTGTGTATACACTCTCACTGCAGATACGCCCTCACTGTGTATACACCCTCACTGTATATACTACCACTGCAGAAACGCCCTCACTGCAGATATACCCTCTCTGTATATACTCTCACTGCAGATACACCCTCACTGTGTATACACCCTCACTGCAGATACACCCTCACTGTGTATACACCCTCACTGCAGATACACCCTCAAAGTATATACTCTCACTGCAGCTACACCCTCACTGTGTATGCACCCTCACTGTATATACTACCACTGCAGATACACTCTTACTGCAGATACACCCTCACTGTATATATTCTCACTGTGTTTACACCCTCACTGTATATACTCCCACTGCAGATACACCTTCACTGTATATACACCCTCACTGTATATACACCCTCACTGCAGATACACCCTCAATGTGTATATACCCTCACTGTATATACTCCCACTGCAGATACACCCTCACAGTATACACTCTCACTGCAGATAAACCCTCACTGTGTATACACCCTCACTGTATATACTCCCACTGCAGATGCACCCTCACTGCAGATACACCCTCAATGAGTATACACCCTCACTGTATATACTCTGACTGCAGATGCACACTCACTGTACATGCACCCTCATTGTATATACCCCTCACTGCAGATACACCCTCACTGTAAATACACCCTCACTGTAAATACACCCTCACTGCATATACACCTTCACTGTATATACACCCTCACCGCAGATGCACACACTGTACATGGCCCCTCACTGCAGATACACCCTCATTGTATATACCCCTCACTGCAGATACACCCTCACTGTGTATACACCTCACTGCAGATACACCCTCACTGTATATACACCCTCACTGCAGCTGCACACACAGTACATAACCCCTCACTGCAGATACACCCTCACTGTATATACCCTCACCCCACTGCAGATACACCCTCACTGTATATTCGCCTTCACTGCAGATACACCCTCACTGTATATACACCCTCACTGCAGATACACCTTCACTGTACATACACCCTCACTGCAGATGCACACACTGTACATGCCCCCCACTGCAGATACACCCTCACTGCAGATACACCCTCACCGCAGATGCACACGCACTCTACATGCCCACTCACTGCAGATACACCCAAACTGTATGTATACCCTAATTGCAGATACACCCTCACTGTGTATACTTTATTGCTGGAACAGCACAGCAGGTCAGGCAGCATCTAGGGAACAGAAGATTCGACGTTTCGGGCACATGCCCTTCTTCAGGCATGTGCCCGAAACGTCGAATCTTCTGTTCCCTAGATGCTGCCTGACCTGCTGTGCTGTTCCAGCAATAAAGTTTCAACTTTGATCTCCAGCGTCTGCAGACCTCACTTTCTCCTCACTGTGTATACCTCTTCACTACAGATACATGCTCACTGCAGATACACTCCTCACTGTATCTACATCCTCACTGTATATACACCCCTCAATGCGGATACACCCCTCACTGCAGATACACCCTCACCGTATTTACCCCCTCACTGCAGATACCTCCTTACTGCAGGTAGACCCTCACTGCAGATACACCCTCACTGTATATACACCTTCGCTGCACATACTCACCTCACTGCAGATAGACCCTCACTGTATATATACCCTCATTGCAGATACACCTTCAATGCACATACTCTCTCACTGTATGTACACCCCACTCTGCATATACACCCCTCACTGCAGATATGCCCTCACAGCTGATATACCCTCACTGTATATACATTCTCACTGCAGATACACACCTTGCTGCAGATGCAACCTCACTGTATATACACCCTCACTGTAATACACCCCTCACTATCGATACACCCTAACTACAGTTACACGTTCAGTGTATATACACGCTCGCTGCAGATACATCCCTCACTGTATGTACACCCCTCTCTACAGGTACACTCCTCACTGCATACACATCCGCATTGCTGATACACCCTCACAGTAGATACACCCTCTCTATAGATACATGTCTCACTGTATTTACCCCCTCACTGCAGATACAATACTCTCTGCAGATGCACCCTCACTGCAGATACAACCTCACTGTATATACATCTTCACTGCAGAATACCCCTCACTGTAGATACACCCCTCACTACAGATACACCCTCACAGCAGATACACCCTCACTGTATATACACTCTCACCATTTATACATTCTTGCTGTATATAGACCCTCACTGCAGATATACCCCTCACTGTAGATACACCCTAACTGTAGTTACACGTTCACTATATATACATCCTCGCTGCAGATACACCCCTCACTGTACGTACACCCCTCTCTGCAGATACAGCCCTCACTGCATATATACCCTAACTGCAATTACACCCCTCAGTGCAGATACACACCTCTCTACAGATACACACCTCACTGCAGATATACCCTCATGGTAGATACACCCCTCACTGCAGATACATCCCTCACTATATTTGCACCCCTCTCTGCAGATACACCCTCACTATATCTACACCTCTCTCTGCAAATACACCATCACTATACATACACCCTCACTGCAGATACACCCCTCACTGCATATATACCCCTCTCTGCAGATACACTCCTCACTGTATATCCTCCCTCACCGCAGATACAATACTCACTGCAGATGCACCCTCACTGCAGATACAACCTCACTGTATGTACACCCCTCTTTGCAGATCTGTCCTCTCTATACATACACCTCACTGCATATACACCATCACTGCAGATACACCCTCACTGTATATACCTCCTCACTGCAGATCCAACTCTCACTGTGTTTATATCCCTCTCTGCAGTTACAACTTCAGTGCACATACACGCTCAATATGCATACATCCTCTCTATACATACACCCTCACTGTAGATACACCTTTTTTATACATACACCTTCACTGCAGAAAGACCCTCACTGCAGATATGCCACTCACAGTATATACGCCTTCACTGCAGATGCATCCCTCAGTGTATATATACCCTCACCGAATATACCCCCCTCACTGTATATACATGCTCCTGCAGATACACCCTTCTCTACACATACACCTCTCACTGCAGATATACCCCTCACTGCATATACCCCCTCACTGTTTATACACCCTTCACTGCATATAGACCCTCACTGCATATACAACTTCACTGAATTTACACCTCTCACTGCAGATATACCCTCACTGCAAACACATAATCACTGCATTTACACCCCTTATGCATATTCACATACTCTGTTCACTGCATATACTCCACTTAATGTTTGTACTCAACCACACACATTCATATATGCTCCTTAATCTATATAAACCGTTCAATGCATGTACTCCTCTCATGCAGAATCATATACCTCTCCCAAATGTATTAAAATTCTTTCCTCACTGTGTGTACAGTCCTCACAGCATACACGCAGATTTATATACTCCTCTTCCTTTAATAAACCCTCTGACACATTTGAGTACTCCCCCACACTCCATATACTCCCCTCATACATATTCCTATACTCCTCATTCCATCTATCCAATTCAGTAAGGTACGTGTCCCCAAACTCATTTGAATACAGATATCAACCTGTTCATATACCTAACCTCAACATAAATACATGAACTCAATCTCACACTGAACACAAGATTATGTATCTTACGCCCCAGTGAGCACAAGCAGTTGCATCCAAGCTCACATACCCGCTATATCTAAATCCTTATTTTCATGTTCCGAGCCCAAATACATACACTCAAAATTAAAGAGCAAACATTGATCTGGAATACTTGTACCAACTTCTCACTATATATTCCAAGCATAGTATTGATTTGGGATGTGATTATGCGTTGACTCTGAATTGAAAGGCTCGGGGTTATGTCTTGAAATGTCCAGGAAATAATTCACTCTAACAGACACTAGATTGTTAAAAACATTATTTTTTGGATGGGTTACAAAGCCAAAGCTGATCTGCCTGAAAAACTAGAATTTGGAAAAAAGCCAAAAACTTTTTCTAAATCAGCCTCATCTAGAGGACACTAGTTTTATTTGTTGATAGTAATCTGCAGAGTGCAACATAGCTCCCAAATTTCACAACAAATTGAGCATGACTGCCCTTTAAGAATATCATTGATTGCTAAGGAAATGATTTGAGATGTCAAGGATGTGAAATCTTCCTCCATGTTCAAGTGCTTTTCTGTCATATTCCCAGCCTTATTGCATACCCATTCTGAGTACAGATTACTATACCCAATTTGAAGGAATCCAACAAAGCCCAGGTAGAGATGCATAACTTTTCCATCCATACAAATCTTAAAAATCTATACAGCATCGTACAATGTAAATGCACAGAGGCTGGCATACTTTAAGATCCAGGACTATGGATTGTAGCAAATATTCAATGGGCAAAAGCCACCATATATTGAGGGAATGGAAACTCTGTGAAGCCTCAAAGCTACAAGCAGAAAATGGCTGATATGAAATGCAAATGTACGTTCGAATGTAACTTTAAAAGGCAAGTGTTGTGCGGTACAAAATGTTCAGTGTTGTTAGCAAGTGTTACATATATCACTTCATGTTATATCAAGTTTGAACTGTTAGGTGACATCCTTTAACAAATTTTATAGATAAAGAATATTTTGGGGAAAGGAAAGTTATACTCACAGAGCTCATATAGTTATCCACAATGTCGGTTTGGGCACAGAGCCCAGAAACACTCAAACAACCTCAGTAGATATAAAAAATATTAGATTATTCAATGTAAACATGCGGAGAATGCACATTAACATCCCATAGAAGCACTTTTTCGCTGCAGCTGTGAAACTAAAAACTTATAAAGTTAGTCGATAAACTCATCAGTCCACGTCTCATGTTTTTTTTTAATCTAGTGATTTCATTTTCTACTCTGACTCCCCGGGCCATGTTTGCAGAGTTTTGAAAACTGTTAACTGTAGCCTCAGTTAATTCCTCGTTCGCATTCTCAATCATACAGTGACAATTCCATGGATTCCATTTAGTGAGTGGCCCATTGATCAATTTAAGGAACAAAAGAAAGATGAGAAGTCGACTATTCAAGTTTTGCGTGTGAAATAAAGAGACCATCGGTATGTACAAATGGATGCATTGATTCCAGTGTTCAAAGAGAGGCAGCCGCTTTGGCTGAGCTCACAATGCAATCATAGACAATCCTACATAATCCCTCCAAAAATAATAAGAATCCTTTCTTAGGATGTTTTTGTTGTAAAAGTAAACTGTTATTGTGCAGTGTACATACAGGGATGTGGGTTTGTCTTTCTGTGTTGATGTTTGAAAACATGCACATAGAGCTATCACTGTCCAATAGGATGGCAAGTCAAAGCTGGAGCATCAATAGGAACTCTAAGAGACTCTTCAGTTGGGAAGTAGAGCAGAGTCATAGTGGAATATGTGTGTTATTAATAATGCTTCATTACAATATTATTCAGTCATTATTATACCCTTTCAAAATACAAAATGTACAAAGGCATGTTCACTTTGCCAAGTTGGCCAGAGAAAACACAAACAGAATGAGAAAACAAAATCTGCTCCTGGGCTGGCAAATCTCCCTGAATTCTGGAGCATTATTCTCTTGGAGTTCCCTTTTCAAAGATGTAAGGGGAGTTTCCCAATGTGGGGGTTGGGACCACGGCTGGGATTGGGGGGTCGCAAGCTTTGAGACAGAAATGACCACTGTGAAGCTCAGACTGAGTCACAACAGCGGCGCTCTCCTCCTAACAGATGCTTCACACAGGACAGGAAGGGAAGTAAAAGGGGGGGGAGGAGTTGCAGTGCTGGTCAGAGATGATATCACAGCTGTGCTAAAGGAGGATACTATGTCTTGAGCAGGGCTTGAGCTGTGAGGCACTATGGGTGGAGGTGAGAAATAACAAGGGTGCAATTACATTGGTGAGCTTACAAGACTCCCAGCAGTGAGCGTGAGATAGAAGAACAAATAGATACACAGATTATGGAAAGATGTAGAGGCATGGTGGTGATGGGAGATTTTAATTTTCCCAACATTGACTGGGATACACTAAGTGTCAGAGGTCTGGATGGGGCAGAATTTGTAAGGAGCGTCCAAGAAAATGTGTCAATAGTCTGATGAGGGAAAGGTAAAAACAATGACTGCAGATGCTGGAAACCAGATTCTGGATCAATGGTGCTGGAAGAGCACAGCAGTTCAGGCAGCATCCGAGGAGCTTCAGCCTGAATTGCTGTTCGGATGCTGCCTGAACTGCTGTGCTCTTCCAGCACCATTGATGAGAGAAAGGGCCATATTGGACCTCGTATTGGGGAATGAGCCAAGCCAGGTGGTAGAAATTGCAGTCGGGGATTTCTTTGTGAATCATGACCACAATTCTGTAAGTTTTAGAATACTCATAGACAAAGATGAGAGTAGCCCCAAGGGAAGAATACTGAACTGGGCCAAGGCCAATTTTATCAAAATTAGACAGGAGCTGGGAAATGTGGATTGGACACAGTTATTTGAAGGAAAGTCCACATTTGAGATGTGGAAGGCTTTCAAAAATAGGTTGAAGATAGTGCAAGGTAGGCATGTCCCTTTGAAAACAAGGGACAGAAAAGGCAAGATTTGTGAACCGTGGATGACAGGAGAAATCGTATGACCAGCCAAGAGGAAAATGGAAGTGTACTTAAGGTCCAGGCAGCTAAGAACAGAGGAATATCTGGAGGAATATTGAGAGAGTAGGACCAATCTTAAATGAGGATTCAAGCAGGCAGAATTACTTTAGCGAGCAGAATTAAGGCAAATCCAAAGGCCTTTTATTCTTATATAAGAAGCAAGAGAGTGACTAGAGAAAGGGTTGGTCGACTAAAGGATAAGGAAGGAAGGTTGTGTGACGAACCTCAGAAAATGGGTGAGATTTTCAATGATTACTTTGCATCAGTGTTCACTGAGGAACAGGACGTGATGAATGCTGAGCTTTGAGATAGAAGTTTACTTACTCTGGATCATGTTGACATAAGGAGAGAGGATGTGTTGGGTAGGCTGAAGGATATTAAGATGGACAAATCCCCCGGACCAGATGGAATCTATTCCAGGTTGCCGAGGGAGGCGAGAGAGGAAATAGCTGGGGCCCTGACAGATATCTTTGTGGCATCCTTAAACACAGGTGAGGCACTAGAGGACTGGGGTTTGCTCATGTTGTCCCCCTGTATAAGAAAGGTAATAGGAATATTCCAGGTAACTACAGACCAGTGAGCCTGACATCAGTGGTGGGAACGTTGCTGGAGAAGGTACTGAGGGATAAAATCTATTTATATTTGGAAAAGAATGGGCTTAACAGTGATAGGCAACATGCTTTTGTGCAGGGGAGATCGTGCCTTACCAACTTAATAGAGTTCTTTATGAAAGTGACCAAGTTGATAGATGAAGGAAGGGCTGTACATGTCATATACATGGACTTTAATAAGGCTTTTGTTAAGGTTCCCATGGTAAACTAATAGAGAAAGTGAAGTCACATGGTGTGCAGGGTATTCTAGCTAGGTGAACAAAGAGCTGGTTAAGCAACAGGAGACAGAGAGTAATAGTTGAAGGGAGTTTCTCAAAATAGAGGAAGGTGACCAGTGGTGTTCCACAGGGATCAGTGCTGGGACCGTTGTTGTTTGTAATATATATAAATGATCTGGAAGAAGGCATTGCCGGTCGGATCAGTACGTTTGCAGATGACACAAAGATTGGTGGAGTAGCAGAAAGCATAGGCGATTGACAAAGAAGACAGGAGAATATAGATAGACTGGAGAGTTGGGCAGAGAAGTGGCAGATTGAGTTCAATCCAGGCAAATGTGAGGTGATGCATTTTGGGTAGTCTAATTCTGGAGCGAACTATACTGTAAATGGAAGAGACTTGGGAAAAGTTGATGAGCAGAGAGATCTGGGAGTTCAGGTCCATTGTACCCTGAAGGTGGCTACACAGGTGGATACAGTGGTCAAGAAAACATATGGTATGCTTGATTTGGAGATGCCGGTGTTGGACTGGAGTGTACAAAGTTAAAAATCACACATCACCAGGTTATAGTCCAACAGATTTAATTGGAAGCACAATCACCTGATGAAGGAGCAGTGCTTCCAATTAAATCTGTTGGACTATAACCTGGTGTTATGTGATTTTTAAATATGGTATGCTTGCCTTCATCGGACAGGGTATTGAGTATAAAAGCTGGCAGGTCATGTTAAAATTATACAAGACTTTGGTTCAGCCTCATTTAGAATACTGTGTACAGTTCTGGTCACCACATTACCAAAAGGATGTTTATGCTTTGGAGAGGGTGCAGAGAAGATTTACGAGGATGTTGCCTGGTATGGAAGGTGATAGCTATGAAGAAAGGTTGAGTAGGTTAGGATTGTTTTCATTAGAAAAAAGGAGATTGAGGGGGGACCTGATTGAGGTCTACAACATCATGAAGGGTGTAGACAGGGTAGATTGAGATAAGCTTTTTCCCAGGGTGAGGGATTCAATAACAAGAGGTCACACGTTCAAGGTGAGAGGTGAAAAGGTTAAGGGGTATATACGCGGCAAACACTTTACATTGAGGGTGGTAGGTGCCTGGAATGCGTTGCCAGCAGAGGTAGTAGAGGCAGGCACAGTATATTCATTCAAGGTGCATCTGGACAGATGCATGAGCAGGTGGGGAGCTGAGGGATACAGATGCTTAGGAATTGGGCGATAGGTTTAGACAGTGGATTTGGATAGGCTCAGGCTTGGAGGGCTAAAGGGCCTGTTCCTGTGCTGTAAATTTTCTTTGTTCTTTTCTTTGTTCTTTAATAGGGCCCCCCTTCTCACAGCTCCCACCCACTCCCCTCCTCAAAGTTCAAGCTGAGGAGTTACAACATCTTTCAAACTACTCAAATGAGATCAGAATTGGAAAAGGTTTGGGAAGTGCACCTGCTGAAGCGTATGCATGCGCCGCATTTCTAATCCTTCAACAAGAACATTGCCTATACTTCAAAATTAAATTTGTCCTCCTGTTCTTTCCTTCCTCCCTCCTTTCCTCTATTTCATCTTTCCTTTCTCTTTCTCTCCCTTCCTTCATCACTCGTTCCTCACTTCCTTCCTTCCTCCCTCCGTCATTCACTTTGTCTCTCCTTCCCTTCCTTCCTCCCTTTGTCCTTCCCGCTTTTAATCCACTCACCTTCCCAAATGCTCGCTTTCATTTTAGGTTTTCAGAGTGACAATGTTTCAAGCCAAGTTGCAGGATTTCTCATACTTGGCTGCAGTAGGGAAGATGTTCCTCACTGTTGGAACTCATTGTGACCCTTCAGATTAGACATCAGACTGAGACTTGACAGGCTGCTACAGGGGCATGTTTACAATCTCATGACAGGATGCAAAGAACTGTGAGTACTTCCAATAACCCCACTACCATTCTTACTGTAACCAACACTAAACAAGACACATCAACTGTTCTTTCATGCCATGACTCTTTCTGTGGCTTTGGTGCCCTATTTACCAACGTATGAAAAATCTCATTATGTTTTGGTCAATGTGAAGCAACTCGGAAAGTTTCTGAGAGAAATGACAAGAAACTATTTAATTGCATGTAATAACTTTACAGAAGTATACAATTAATCCCTGCATTTCAGAAATCTATTTATTAAAGCATCTGTAAAGAGACAAGGAGAATTTGCCTTTTAAAACTTTGTGTTGCTTCTCCTTTGATTAGTTTATTTTTGTCCAAGAGCCTCGTATTTTTTCGCAAGTATTACTTCTCAAAACTCATTTTTCCTTGTTCATTGCTGCATGTCATTCCATTCCATAAGAAATGCAAAAGAGGAAAACCAGGGAATTACAGACAAGTTTTCCTAATTAGAAAACCCAGGGGACTGTGGATGCTGGAAATCAGAATCAAAAGTGCCAACTTGAATTCTTCTTTCTCCCCACAGATGCTGCCAGACCTGCTGAGTTTTCCCACCAACTTCTGTGTTAACCTAACATGTGTGATGAAGAAATTGTTAGAGTCTACAATCAAGGATGGGGTAATTGAGCACCTCAAACATTTTCAGTTAATCATGGAGAGCCAGCATGGATTCCTAACAGGAAAGTCATGCCTTACAAACCTCACTGATTGTTTTGAAGTGCAGACCAAGGTATTGGACTGGGGAGTGTCTATGGATGTTCTTTGCATGGGCTTCCAGAAGGCATTTGTGAAAGTCTGACACAAGATAGAAGCTCATGGAATTGTGGGCAAATTACTGACATGGCTGGGAAATTGGCTAAGTGACATTTAACAAAACGTAGAGATAATGGGAACATACTGAAATTGGCAGGATGTGTCCAGTGGTGTCCCCACAAGGATCTGTGCTCAGGCTCCAATTATTCACATTATTTATTAATGATTTGAATAATGGCATAGAAAGTCATATATCCAAATTTACTGACATGACAAAGTTAGGCAGCATCATAAAGAGTATAGATTATTACATAAAATTACAGCGGGATTTTGATAGACTAACTGTATGGGTACAACTGTGGAAGATGGAGTTCAATTTGAGCAATTGTGAGGTTATCCATTTTAGACTGAGGAAGGATAGATCATGTTGAAATGTTATGAAGTTAAATACATGGATGTCCAAAGATATTTGGGGATTTAGGCATATCAATCTTTAAATTGTCACACAGATATGCAGAAAATAATCAAGAAAGGTAATGGAATTCTAGCCTTTATATCTCAGGAAGTGGAGTGTAATGATTCAGAAGTTATGCTGCAGTTATACAAAACCCTGTTTAGATCCCAAAGTGTACTACGAGCAGATATGGGCACCACATCTTAGGGCAGATATTGTGGCCTTGGAGGGAGTACAATGTAAGTTTACAAGAATGATACCTGGACTTCATGGGGTTAAGTTCTGAGGAGAGGTTATACAAATTAGGCCTATTTTCTCTAGAAACTAGAATATTACGTGGTGATCTGATTGAAGTCTTTAATTATCAGGACAAGACTGTGTAGAGATAGATAAACTATTTCCACTGGCTGAACATTCTAGAATAGGCATAGACTGAGAGTTAGGGCTAGATCATTCTGGAGAGATGTTAGGAAGCTCTTCTAATATAAAGGGTGGTAGTTGTTTGAAACTCACTACAAATGGTAGTGGATTCTGACCAGTTGTGAATTTTAAATATGAGACAGATTATTTTGTTGTTCAGCAAAGATATTAAGGGGTATGAGCCAAAGGCATGCATTTGCAGTTAGGCCACAGATCAGCCATGATCTCATTGAATGGTGGTGCCGGCTCAAGGGGCTGAATGGTCTACTCCTGTTCCGATGTTGCTTTGGAAAAATACTGCCTACTAGTTAGGGTTTAACTGTAGCTGGAATAAGCAAAGAACTTCAAACTTGGCAAAGAAACTGGAAAACGTAGGTGTCAACCTTTCAAATTGGCAAAACAAAAATGGAAACTGGTTCAACATAAATATTCTCACAGACAAAACTGAGTAAGCCACACAGTAACATAAAGTAGAGAAGCAGAATGATAGGATAGAGTTGCTGACATATAAAGTGGAATAATATAAGCATTCCTCTGTCAAGATGCAATCAGACCTAATTAAACCGTTGAACGTTTCTCAAGAAACGCTAAAATTAGTCCTGAGACACTGAAGCAGATGTAATATACGCAAAGTCAAAATACTGTTGATTTTGGAAATCTGGAGCAAACACAGAAAATGCCGGAGATGGTCAGCAGGTTTGGCAACATCTATGGAGATGGAAACAGAGTAAATGTTTCACATTTGATATGACTCTTCTTCGGAAAGTTTTGAAGAAGACATATTGGACTGAAAACATTGACTCTATTTCTCTCTCTACAGATGCTGCCACACTTGTCCAGCATTTTCTATGATTCTTTCAGTGTAAAATATGTTTAGATTTTAAGGACAAAGGATGTTGAGGCAACAAGATCAATGATGGAGTGCAAAGTCAATGGCCAAACTGAACTTGCCTGTTTCGCATAAGTTAAATAGAAATAAATTCCAATAAGCTGCACGTCAACCTCAGGACTATGGTTTAGACTGGTGACTCCTCTCTGTATTGTTTCCAAGGCATGAATTAATCCGGGATGTCTTGTCGGCCAGAATTAGAACACGAGGCAAGCTGCGATTTAACTAGACTGCCCTAATGTTTATTTACAACTCCTCTGATCTGTACTTTGCTATTTTTGAGAGTTCCACATTATAAAAGCTTTAACAATTAGAGCCCACTGGATTGAAGTATCATAGAGTCATAAGATAATAGAGATATACAGCATGGAAACAAACCATTCAGACTAATTTGTTGATGCCGACCAGATTTCATAAATTAATCTAGTCCCATTTGCCAGCGCTTGGTCCAGATCCCTCTAAACCCTTCCTATTCATGTTTCCATTCAGTTGCCTTTTAAATGTTGTAATTGTACCAGCTTCCACCACTTCCTCTGGCAGCTCATTCCATACATGGACCACCCTCCGCATGAAAACATTGCCCTTGAGATCCCTTTTAAATCTTTCCCATCTCACCTTAAACCTATGCCCTCTTGTTTTGGACTCCCCTACTCTAGGGAAAAAAGACTTTGTCTATTTATCTTTTCCATGCCCCTCGTGATTTTATAAACCTCTTTCAGGTCACCCCTCAGGCCTCCGACACGCCAGGGAAAATAGCCCCATTCTATTCAGCCTCTCCCTACAGTTCAAATCCTCCAACTCTGGCAACATCCTTATAAATCTTTTCTGAACCCTTCCAGGTTTCTAAGGCAGGGAGAGAAGAATTGCACAAAATATTCCAATCGCATCCTGAATCATCAACACAGAATGATTAGAAGACAGAAGGAGGCAAATCAGGCCATCATATCTGTGCTGATGCTCTGAAGGAGCAATTCTCCTGGTGTCACGTTTTTACTTGCAACATTTTCTTTCTGGGCTTTAAAGACAAAATACTGTTTTGTTCTTCTTAGCTCCTTTCCTCTGACATATTTTAGCTGCCAGCAAATGTAAAATATGATCAAACTGTACAATGGCTTCACCAAGTATTTAATTGTATATAAACTCTGGAAGACTCAAACAGATGTTGTGTTAAACACAGAAACAGGTCAATAATACGTAAACTATGAAGAACGAGAAGAAATGTTTTGGGCGAGTGTGTTCTCTTTTCTATGCATCAGGTGGCGCAGTCCAGCTATGTTTGTTTTTGATTGCAATCCAATCTCTCAGATGGTAGTCATAGGAACACAGGAACAAGAGTTGACCATTCTGTCCATTGAGACTTCTCCACCATTCAGTGCAATCATAGCTGATTCATGCTTCAGTCTTGCACTATCACCATTTCTCTTGATGTTATTAGTCTCCAGAAATCCACCAATTTCTGCCTTGAACATACTCTGTAATTGAGCTGTCACTGTCCTCTGCGGCTAGAGAATTCCAAAGATTCACCACCCTCTGAGTGAACAAGTTCATCTTCATTTTAATCTTAAATGGTCTTCCCCATAGCCTGAGAGTATATTCCCTGATTTTAGACACCCCAGTCAGGTTCCAAACTTTGTAACTCTTGGGTCTGAACAACCTTCTTCTTCATCATCCATTCCATTTCTTTGGATCACGCTTTTTGTAAAGAGATGCAAAGAACTTTGTTGGTTTGTGATACCTGGGAGCTGGGAGTTGTCTCTTTATAAACAACAACTTCTTGTTAACCTTGATCTGTTCTGTCCCTACAGCCGGTCATTTACAGTGATGAGATTTTTACATTCTGCAGGGTATTTTCTACTATAGAGGTGATACTTACATTAGCTCCCATAACTAAATGTGGGTAATAGAATACCAAAACACTCAAAGAACATTGACGACAGCTCCTGATATTTATATTAGACACTGATATGTTACAAACTGTAGCACACTTGCCTCGGTGTGTCACGCATCAAGTGGCCCCAGTAGGATGGAGGCTGAGACCTTTCTACCATCAGATCACATGATTACCAGACAGAAGGACGCAATTTGGCCCATTCCGTACTGATGATATGACATATTGATGACAACACAAGCATGTCTGTTCAGACATAACACAATGTCCCCCTTTTATCCAAAGGCAAAGAAAGAAATATCAAGCCAATGTATATAGTTGCACACAGGCACTTTAATAATTATACAAACTGAATCAACAATATTAGCAATTCAAACTTCAATATATTATTTTGGAGTTCTGACAACTCTTCCTGATATGGCGATTGTTTACCCATCTGCAGACGTGTGTTATTCTCGGTTATTCTCGATTGCTCAGGGTTGTCTTGCTGCTGGTTGCTGTCAGGCAACATCACAAACTCATTTTCTTCTTCACTCTCTACGTGCATGATTTGGTGGTGTACATTGGTCTGAGTGAGCTTCTGTTCCTTTACAATATAGTACCATCTTCAAGAATGAATGGGCATATCTGGGCTAGTTGCATATCTTTGAAATGTTGCTGGTATCCAAGTACTCTTGACAGGTTTTCTGACTTACCCTCCCTGTTTGTTATGTAGTTTTGGTGGTTCTCTCCTGCTTGCTGGTCATGGATCTCCTTCTTCTTCTCTAGCTTTAAAGAAGTGTCCAGTGGCTCAGAATGTTAGACAATTGGCTGTTAGTCTACGTCATTTGCATTTGCCTTCCAAGTACAAACTGTGCTGGAGCTGGTGATCTCTTGCCCATTGGTTTTGTGCAAAAATGTCAGAAGTCACAAAACACCAGGTTACAGTCCAACAGACTTATTTGAAATCACAAGCTTTCAGAGCTTCTCCTTCATCATGTGAAGTGCAAAAATGTTGCAGTGCAATGCAAAAATCTTGCATCATTGCTTGACATTTGTTAAACATAGATTTGATGGTAAATATCATACATGTTGCCAAGGCTGCATGAGAAAGGGTAGGGGTATTGGTCACTGCCCACTGAGCACACATGGCTTGGAGTGGTTTGCCAGCGAACTATGGCCTATTGTCAGATTCTTTCTGCACCAATATGCAAAAGAAGCTGAAAATGATGGTCAGTGTTTCAGTGATGGTTGCACTCATTGTGTTGCTAAGTTACTAAGCAATGGCAAATTTGAAGAAGTAATCCGTCACAGAGATGCAATCTTCCCTGAGCACTATGAATGCATTCATTGCTAATTTTATCTAAGGAGGGGAAGTAAAACCATGTGGATGTAAAAGCTCCCTCCACTGCTGGCGTTGATATATTGGACATCCCTCACACGCATCCATAAGTCATTGTCCATTCTGATTCAATCCTGGCCAGTGCACAGATTCACATGCTAGCCTTCTTGTATGTTCAGTATCCATGCGTCCTTGGTGTCACATTGTCATGGTAGCTTAGTGTAGTGCTTTTGGTACTTTGTTTTCCCTTGAGAATGACTTGCTGTGGTATACCAAGAGTCATTGAATTGAATTCAATTGAATTTATTGTCACTTGTGGCACAGTGAAAAGCTTGGTCATCTCAGAGTCATCTCTGAAGGGGCAAATTGAAAAAAATGCTCTCAGGAACTTCCCTAATATTATTAGGCCACCCTTAGGTAATAGTATTTTGCCACTCTTGTAACTGCTCATATTTTATAGTTGCCAATTGTCATTGGCACAGGCTCAATTGTAACAGCTTTATCTTGAGAGCATCTTCCATTTAATAGTGTAGCATATCCATGAGTACAGCAAGAGGGACATGTTGGACTTTGTGTTTGTTTCCAAGAGTCTGCAAATGAAAGCTTGGAGTCTTTTATAAGCACTTAGTGTTTTGCTGCTTAACATCACATTGCCATGAAATGATATCTGGAAGTGGTTTCCTAGTAAATCACCACTACCGTTAACCCTGATCTGTTCTGCCATCAGGATCTACTATAGATACTGTGATGGGCTTTTTACCTTCAGCAGGGAATTCTCTGCTGATGTAATAATACTTACGTGCACACTTGTACTGTAAGAATTAAATGTTTGTTAGTGTTCCTGGTAAGCCTGACTAGTCAATACTGGGCCTGCAACCTTACTAAAATTTTGGTCTGCAAAATAATGCTAAGAGAGAAGTTACCCGAGACACATGCAAATTGACATAAGGCAAATGAGATGAGAGAAATGAATGTAGCTCACATACCAGAGTAGGAGTGGGCTGCACCTTGTGGAGCACCAGCACTAATATTGGGGAAAGTGGGGGCTGTAACATGTTGACAGTCGATACCCGAACCGTGCTGGAACCAGTGTCTTAGGGAATCCCAGAGCCCAGAAAGTAGAGAGGACTTTAGACTAAATAGTGCGCACAAGGTGTCAAAATTACAAATCTAAAAGTAAAGCAATAGATAAGGCTTGAGGTTATAAAATAATAAAAGAGTAAAACCAGAGGCTCTTAGCTGAATGCACATGGTATTTGAAACAGAATAAATGAACTGATGGAACAAATAAGTATGATCTGATAGCCATTACAAAGATATGGCCAGAGAATTATATACACTGTGACTTGAACATGGAAGGATAAGGATATTTAGGATGCACAGTAAACTAGGAAAAGATGGATGGTTGACTCGGTTAAATAATAATGGTATTATAACAATAAAGAGGAATGATCTAACTTAGAGATAGCGATGGTTTGGGTGGAGATTAGAAATAAAAAAGGCATTGTAGGAGTATTGTACAGGCCCTCTGATAGTAACAATGTTGTATGCATATATGCAATGAGATAAGATTAATAAACAGCCTCATAGTGAAGGCATTTCTAGATATCATCAGTGATTGAATATTGAGGGAAAGAAGAGTGAGCCCAAGACTTGGTTCTTTGAACTTAAACAAGGGGAGTTATGAGAGCATGAAACAGAGCTGGCTAAAGTGAACGGGCAAATTAGGTTTTGGGGTAGATCAATAGAGATGCACTGGCAAACCTTAGTAGGAATTTTTCAGAATGCACAGAGTAGGTACATTCAAATGGGAAAAAAAATCAGAGGAAGGACCCACAATCTGTGATTAACTGAAAAAAATTAAAAGATTACATTACATTTAAAGATAAAGCAAATAATTTTGCAAAGTTGAGTGGTAGATCAGGAGATTCAACAGAATATAAAGAGAAAATGACCATAACATGAATAAGGAGATAAAATTAGAAATCAATAGAAAACTAGCTAGAAATATAAATGCAAATAACAAGAGTTTCCATAGGTATTTTCAAAAGAAAGAAGTTAACAAAGTGAGAGTTTTCCCAATAGAAAGTGAGTCTGGTGAATGAAGAATGGAAAATAAAGACATGTCAAAAGAATTGAGCAGGTATTTTACATCAATGTCCAATACAGAGGACACAAGAAATACTCCAAAAGTAGATGCAAATCAAAAATGGAAGGGAGAGAGGCACTCAAGAAAATTGCTTAGATTTATATATTTCATAGATAAAGCATATATATATAGATATATATATAGATATATATATAGATATATATTTCATAGATTGGTAAATAGTAACTCTTAATTTCCAAAAGGGATGGAACCAGAAAGCAGGTGGAAACTAAGGCCAGTTGGCTTAATTTCTATCATATGTAAAATGTACAAAGTTATTGTGAAAGACCTTAAAGCATCACCCTTAAAACATTCAAGGTAATCAGACAGACTCAATATGATTTTGTGAAAGGGAAATCATGTTTAGTCAATTTATTGGAGTTTTTTGAAGAAGAAAGATGTTGTGGATGAAAGGGAATCAGTAGATGAACTGTGCTTAGATTTCTGGAAGAGACTATAAAACTGCAGATACTGGAATTCAAAGTAGACAAGCTCGAGGCTGGGAGGGCACAGCAAGCCAGGCAAAATCAAGAGGTGGAGAAGTCTGACGTTTTGGGTATAACACTTCTTCAGGAAGATTTATGGAAAGCATTTGATAATGTGCCACATCAAATAATATTGCAAAACAAAAGCTCATTAGCCAGTAACATATTGACATGGATAGAAGCTAACAGGAAACAGAAAGTACGCATGGATGGATCTTTCTCAAGTTTTTTTATGACATAACAAGTGGTGTGCTATAGGGATCAGTGCTGGGGCCTCAATTTTTACAATTCATGTACATGTCTTAAATGAAGAAACCATAGGTCTGTTTGCTAAATTTGCTGATGACACAAAGTTAAATAGGAAAATAAGCAGTGTGGAGCATACAAGAAGGTTACAAGGAACTATGTATATGTTAGCTGAGTGGGAAAAGATCTGACAAATGGATTATAATGTGAGAAAATGTGAAACTGTATGTTTGAATTAAAAATAAAATAATATCTAAAGCCTGAGAGTTTGCAGGGCTCTGAGATGCAGAAGGATATGAGTGTGCTCATGCATGAATCACAAAAGGTTAGTATCCAGGTTGGATAGAGCTCTTAAGGATATTGGAATCAAGGGTTATGGGGATAAGGCAGGAACAGGATATTGATTGAGGATGATCAGCCATGATCACAATGAATGGTGGTGCTGGCTCAAAGGGCAGAATGGCCTACTCCTGCACCTATTGACTATTGTCTGTAACAAGTAAAACGGTATGGAGATTATGCTTCAGGTAAATAAGATTCTGGTGAGATTATATCTGGACCCTGCTACAGTAGTTGTCTCATTATTTAAGGAAGGATATAAATGTTTGGAAGGAGCTCAGAGAAGATTTCTTGAATTTAAATCCGAAATGGGTGTTTTGTTTTCTGAGGAAAGGATGGACAAGTTGTTTATACCCACTTGAATTTAGAAGAGTAAGGAGCAACTTGATTGAAAAATCTATGATCCTGAGGGGACTTGGCAGGATGGATGTGGAAAGGCTGTTTCCTCTTGTGAGATAATCTAGAACTGTTTAAAAATAAGGGGTCAACCATTTAAAACAGAGGTGAGGAAATATTTTCGCACAGATGGTTCGAATATTTTAGAACTTTCTTCCTCAAAGGTGGTGGAAGCAGAGACCTTGAATATTTTTATGGCAAAAAAAGATAGGTTATTCATAAGAAAAATGGTGAAAGGTTATCAAGGTTAAACTGAAATGTGAAATGATCAAGTCAACGATGGTAGAGTCATACAGCACAGAAACATATCCTTTGGTCCAACCAGTCCATGCCGAACATAATCCCAAACCAAACTAGTCCCACCTGCCTGCTCCTGGCTCATATCCCTCCAAACCTTTCTTATTCATGTATCTATCCAAATGTCTTTTAGACATTGTAATTGTACTCACATCCACCACTTTCTCAAGAAGTTCATTCCACATGCGAACCACCCTCTGTGTAAAAAAATTGTCCATCTCAGAACAGGTTGATAAAGAAAAATATCAGCATGATATTAATGGTTCCATGCAAGTCAAGATCGACATTTGTAAAATGATTGACCAAAAGACGGCTCTTACAAGTGTCCCCATCTCTGAGCTGAGACTGTGAATCAAGTCCTAAGTACTCCAGAGGTATACAAAAATATCTCTGAACAGGATGATTAAAAATATCTACAAATGGCCTTTTGGGGTTCTTGTGGTAGTGTCCCTACCTCTGTTATGGAGCAGACTCAGGCAGCCAAGTGGCCCAGTCCTGCTCCTACATTTTCATTCCTGTTATCTCTGTACATGTGTGTATGTACACATGCGTATATGTATATGTGCACATGTGTGTCTGTGTATGTGTGTGTATGTACACATTTGTATGTCTGTGTTTCTATGTGCATGTATATGCTCGTGTGTGTCTGCATACACATATGTGTTTGCCTGTGTGTATACACACGTGTATATGCATGTGTGTGTTTTGTGTACATCTATGTGTGTATGCACACATATGCATGTCTGTATGTATGTGCACGTGTGTGACTATGTGCACATGTTATCTTGCCCAATGGTTGAATGCTTTATGTCACATTTTTATCATGTTCCCAGTGCCGGCAGGTAATAAACTTGTTCTTTTTTAACCCAAGAAAGTCTTGTCCTTGGCTCCTTTCTACAACAGTAAAAATGAATTCACTACGTCTTAACTGAAGAAAAGGCATAGCCATCAGCAAAAAGAGATTAAAACCTTCATTGGAACCAATGGGTGAGGGATATGGCTTATCCCTCCTTGCAAAGTTGCAATAAAATGCTTTTCTATCTCTCAATTAAATGTATTTATACAGAGTAATGTGAATATGTTTTCAAACACATAAATACATGCAAACAAAGAGAGATCACTTCAAACAAGTTATATTAAACATGTAACTCAGAAATTCGACACTTGGAATATGGCCCATGTTATCATGTGTGTATCATTTCCATGGGTGCCTTGACTAATGTCAGTCTATGCTTTAGTCTTTATCCTCTGAAGATGAGATACATCCCCTTGAGAAACAGAACGAGTTACCTAGCCAAGCACCAGTTTGCGCTGGACATTTAAAGCTATGTGGAAACCACTGAAACGAAGACTTTCCTCGCAATATTTCCAGAAGACGATGGGAATCTTTCAAAATTTAGAACCAGATGCTGGCACAGTGACATGACTGTTGAGTGTGGAGGAAACATTTTGTAAATGTTTCCATACCGTTAATAACAAAGGTTACTGCATTCTGAAGGGACATAGACAGCCTTGCATTTAGCTTGGCAAATGTAAACTTCAGAGTGGCTAGAATATGCCAGCTGCTTCAGGAAGTAGATGCGACAAAGAACAATGTTGCATTTAGGAGGGAGTTGGATAAACACATGAGGGTGAAAGTAGTAGTAGTTTTTAATAATAAAATTGGATGAAGTAGAACGGGTGATGTGGGCTGTAAACTGCATAGATTAATTGTGATAATTCTGTGTTTGCTGTAAATTCTGTGTTTGTGAAAGATTCCAATCGATTGTCCTTCCATTACCACCTCTCCTGAAACCATAAGACCATAAGACCATAAGACATAGGAGTGGAAGTAAGGCCATTCGGCCCATCGAGTCCACTCCGCCATTCAATCATGGCTGATGGGCATTTCAACTCCACTTGCCCTCATTCTCCCCGTAGCCCTTAATTCCTTGTGACATCAAGAATTTATCAATCTCTGCCTTGAAGACATTTAGCGTCCCAGCCTCCACTGCACTCCGCGGCAATGAATTCCACAGGCCCACCACTCTCTGGCTGAAGAAATGTCTCCACATTTCTGTTCTGAATTTACCCCCTCTAATTCTAAGGCTGTGTCCACAGGTCCTAGTCTCCTCGCCTAATGGAAACAATTTCCTAGCGTCCACCCTTTCCAAGCCATGTATTATCTTGTAAGTTTCTATTAGATCTCCCCTTAATTTTCTAAACTCCAATGAATACAATCCCAGGATCCTCAGCCGTTCCTCGTATGTTAGACCTACCATTCCAGGGATCATCCATGTGAATCTCCTCTGGACACGCTCCAGTGACAGTATGTCCTTCCTGAGGCACATCGGGATGTGGTTCATCATTGGTGTTGGCCACTTACCCAAATGACCATTCTTTATCTGTGAGCTAAGACAGTAAGTGCTATCAGGCTCTTTTACCACATGGGCATCACAGCCAAACTAGATCCTGTCAAAACCTGAGGCCGACAAATACACACAAACATATGAAAATGTGAGTAAACAACAGGAATAAGCCATCTGCTCATCAAGCCTGCTCCACCATTCATTAAGATCATAGCTGATCTGACTTTTAACCTCAACTCTACATTCAGACATATCTCCAATAATCTTTCATCCGTGTGATAATGAAGAATCTCTCTATCTGTGCCATAAAAATAATTAAAGATTCCACACCCAATTGTCTTTTGACAAGGGCCGTTCTAAAAACTCACAACTCTCTGAGAGAGAATAATGTTTCATCATCCCTGTTTTAAACGGATGACCTTTTATTTTTAAACAAAAACCCTTCATTCCAGATTTCCCACAAGTCGAAATATCCTTTCAAATCCACCCAGACAAGTCCCCTCAGGATCTTACATGTTTCAATTAAAACACCCCTGACTCTTCTAAACTCAAGAGGATACAGGGAGAAGAAAGTGAGGACTGCAGATGCTGGAGGTCAGAGTCAAAGATTGTGGTGCTGGAAAAGCACAGCTGGTCAGGCAGCATCCAAGAAGCAGGAGAATCAATGTTTCTAGCATTAGCTCCTCTATTCCTGATGAAGAACTTATGCCTGAAATGTTGACTGTCCTGCTCCTCAGATGCTGCCTGGCTGGCTGTGTTTTTCCAGCACCACACTTTTTGACTCCAGAGGATACAGACACAGTCCATTTAGCCTTTCCTCATAAGGCAAACCACTCATTCCAGGGACTGGCCCAGTGAACCGTCTCTGAACTGCTTCCAAAGCGTTAACATCCTTGTGTAAGTATGGTGCCCAGATTTATACACAGTACTCTGAATGCAGCCTAATTCAATACCCTGTATAACTGAGGCACAGTCTCCCAACACTTGCATTCAATTCCACTTGCAATAAACCAGAACAATCTGTTAGCTTTCCTGATTACTTGCCATACCTGCACACTAAGCTTCCATTATTCCTGCACTAGGGCAACCAGATCCCTCTGCACATCAGAGCTCTGCAACCTCTCACCATTTAAATAATGTGTTTCTTTTTATTCTTTCAGCTAAAATGAATAATTTCACACTTTCCCACAGCATATTCCATGTCATACTGCATAAATACTAAGACAATTACAGCAAGCTGTATAAATGTGATCACCTGATATGGAACCGTTCAAGAACGAGGCCAGGAATGGATTTCTTTCAGATCCAAAGAAGAGCCACATTGGACTCGAAATATTAAGGAGGAGAAAATGAGGACTGCAGATGCTGGAGATCAGTGTCGAGAGTGTGGTGCTGGAAAAGCACAGCAGGTCAGGCAGCATCCAAGGAGCAGGAAAATCGACGCTTCGGACATAAGCTCTTCATCAGGAATTCCTGATTCTCCTGCTCCTCAAGTGCTGCCTGACCTGCTGTTTTTTTCCAGCACAATACGCTCAATTCAAAATGTTAATTCTGTTTTCACTCTCCACAGAGGCTGCCAGACCTGCTGTTTTACTCCAGCACTCTCCGAGTTTGCTTTTACTAAATTGAGACTCAAGTCTTTCATGAGCAGGATCATAGAGTACCTACAGAGTGGAAAGAGGCCATTTGGCCCAGCAAGCCTGCACCAACCCACAGAACAGCATGCTTCCCAGACTCAGCACCCCCCCACCCACAACTATTCTCCTCACCCCACATTTCCCATGGCTAACTCACGCATCCCTAGACACTGCAAATAACTTCCCATGGACAATCCACCTAACCTGCACGTCTTTGGAGTGTGGGAAAAAAATCCACACAGACACAGGGAGAACATGCAAGTGCCACACAGATAGTCACACAAGGCTGGGATTGAACCCAGATCCCTGGTGCAGTGAAGTAGCCATGCTAACCACTGAGCCACCACACCATATGTGCTGTCTGGTTGGCCAATACTTTTCTGCTGTGCTTGCTAACCATTAAAATAAATAGGGAGAAATTTCAGGAAAATACTGGAATGGAAACTCCTAGCTGATGTGTTTCTACTAAACATGTCCTACACAGACCTCCCACTGGATAGCTTAGGCCAGCACTCAGATCCATTTCTTGTGCAGATCCAGTGGAAAACTACCAGCAAGCAGGTAAAGAAAGAATAAACAATGATTTGAACATGCACAGTACCTTCAATGACCATCAAAAATCCCAGAGTAGTCTGGGGCCAAATGAATACATTTCAAGCATATTGTAGTTGTAATGTAGGAATACGATAATCAACTTGTGCACAGCAAATTTCCTCAAACATCAACCTGACAATGATGAGATAACCCGAAGTTCTGAGGAAGGGTCACCGGACCCAAAAAGTCAACTCTGATTTTCCTTCACAAATGCAGCCAGACCTGCTGAGCTTTTCCAGCAACTTCTGTTTTTGTTCCTGATTAATAGCATCCGCAGCTCTTTTGGTTTTACTGAAATAATCTGATGTTGATTGAGGAATAAATATTGATTAGGACACCAGAGATAACCCATACTCTTAAAAGTGGTTAATCCTTTTCAAAATGGGATCTTCTGCAGCCACCTCAGTTTAAGGTCTCGGACTCATTCACCAGCATCCACCTTTCCCCACATCACCTCCTCATCGAATGGAAGGTGATGGTGAGTCAATGGATCAGAGACAAGCTGGCCATCTTGTGGGTTTTCTGCTCCTCATTCAGCAGAGAGTCCAACTCTTGGGATGTGCCAGACATTCAGATTAACTGCCCTCACCATCATACCAAACATCATCACTGCTGACATTGTAGGAGAAGGCCTGAAGGGGACCAAGGCTGCTCTGGGGTCTTTAGGTGGGAAGCACTCCTTGAGTGCAGGGAGGAGGAGAAAGGGTTGAGGGGGTCAGGCTGGCAATGCGGAAGGATAAATGGGTGGAATTTTGTGGGAGCGGTGCTCCCTGAATGGGGTGGGTGCCCCCCTTCCCTTTCCTTCTTTGCTCACGGTCTGCTCACTCCCAGTCGCCTGCCTCTACCAGCCATGGGCAGTGATTCAGCTGCATTTATTTATCTTTAGCATCCAACCACCGTCTGTATTACGAGGGTGAACTCAAGCGGTGGTGGACTGCACTCCCAATGATTTCATGTGTCCCCACATTGGAAACACACCCAGCAGGGGCACACAAAGCCCAGATCCTCATCGATAAGATGACACCTCTGACAGCGCAGTGGTCTTTATGTACTGCACTGAAATGCCAGCCCAGACATCTGTGCTCAGGCTCTGTATGGATGCCTGTGTCTTGCAGGCATGACTGCCACTAAGGAAGCAACGACTGACAGTATTTTTGAATTATTTTATTAGTGACACTGCTCTATTGCATTGAAGTGACATTGGGACAGGGCAAGACAGGAGACAAAAGCTAAAACCAAAATAGCTGGAAAAACTCAGCAAGTCTGGCAGCGTCAGTGGAGAGAAAGCAGAGCTAATATCTCAGGTCAGAGATTCATAGAGCATGGAAACAGATCCTTCAGTCCAACTCATCTGCACTAACCAGAAGTCCTCATCTGGTCTCGTCCGATTTGTCAGCAGCTGGCCCGTATCCCTCGAAACTCTTCCTATTCTCAAACCCATCCAGATGTCTTTTAAATGTTGTAATTGTACCAGCCTCCACCACTTTTATTGGCAGCTCATTCCATACACACACCATCCTCTGCATGAAAATGTTATCTCTCGGGTCCTTATTAAATTTTTCCCGTCTTACCTTAAACTTATTCCCTCTAGTTTTAGACTCCCCCACTCCAGGGAAAAGACCTTGTCTATTTATCTGTTCCATGTCCCGCATAGTTTTATAAACCTCAATAAGGTCATCCCTCAGCTTCTAACACTCCAGGGAAAAAAGCTCCAGCCTCTTAAGTCTCTGCTTATAGCTCAAACCCTCCAGCCCTGGGAACATTCATGTAAATCTTTTCTGCATCATCTCAAGTTTACCAACATCCTTCCTTAGGGACCAGAATTGTACTCAATTCTAAAAGAGGCCTCACAAATGTCCTGTACAGCTGCAACTTGACATCCCAATTCATATACTCAGTGTTCTGACCAATGAAAGCAAGCGTGCCAAAAGCTTAGTTTATCACCCTGTTTAACTGTGACTCCACTCTCAAGGAAGTATGCACCTGAACTTCAAGTCTCTTTGTTTGGCAACACTCCCTAGGACTCTACCATTTACTGTTTAAGTCCTGGTTTGCCTTACCCAAATGCAACACGCCATGTTTATCTAAATTGAACTCTATCAGTCACCACTCGGCCCATTGGCCCATCTGATCAAGGTCCCATTATAATCTGAGATAATCTTCTTCACTTTCCACTTCACCACCTGTTTTAGTGTCATCTGCAAACTTACTAACCAGACCTCCTATATGTCGCATCCAAATCATTTATGTAAATGATGTAAAAAGTAGACCCAATACCAAACCTTGTGGCACACCTCTGGCCACAGGCCACAGTCTAAAAGGCAACCTTACACCACCCTCTCTCTCTTACCTACAAGCCAATTTTGTATCCAATTGGCTACCATCCCCGGACCCCATGAGATCTCACCTTACTAACCAGTGAACCATACAGAGCCTTTTCAAATGTTTTGCTAAAGTCTATACATACAATGTCTACTGCTCTGCCTTCATCATTCTTCTTTGTCACCTCTTCAAAAAACTCAATCAAGTTAGTAAGGTGCAGTATTCACCACCCCCTCACCCCCACCTTCCCCCCCCCCGCACCCCCCTTCCCCCCCCCCCCCCCCCCCCCCCCCCCCCCACCACCAAGTGACCCTTCTTCAGAATCCCAGAGAGGGAGAGGTGTGTATTCTTAGCCATGAAGAACGCACAATCCTGTCATTTCTACCAACGATAGAGGCCAAAAGTACACTTGTGTCTAAGTGTGAATCGTGTTAGTGTCACAATCAAGGAGCAGAATCCCAGGATGAAACATTATAGTCACCAGAATACTTTGAAATCTGCACCACAGATTCTCATTCTGTCAGCAATGTTATTCCCAGCAGGATAACAATGAAGGACAAGAAACAAAACTACCTCTCATTCTTAATCTTGTAGTTTAGGTATCATGTTTATAAGCATTTATGGAAAGTATTGCTGGCACATACAGGCGCAAGCTGATCGGTGAATGAAACTACTCAGAGTCAATGGGTACTCAGTGGATAGAGTTTGTTAAATGTATTTTGTTTATGATTATTGTGACTCAGCTAGAACATGGCCAAACAAAAGGCCAGTGTGTTTATTTAACTGAAGGGAAATGAAAGGCAAAAGAATCACTTCTTCCTTTCTGTCATGTTTTGGGTGAGTAGTGCCTAGAAAGTTTGTCTTCTGCCATTGCTGCCTCTTCTTGAGGGATTTGAAAGCAGGGCAGTGTATTAAACCATCTGTAATACTCCGGCTGGTCTTTCCAGTGGATGAGATGGGTTTTCACAAAGAGAAATTCAAAGAAAAAGGAAATTCTATGTGACATTAACTACCGTTCAGCCTCAAGTTGGCCGGTGAGAAAATGACTTCACTTTCTTTTCTCCGTCACAAGCTCTGAATGCTCTCTGATATTCCATTTGAGCTTTCAGTTAAGTTTGTTGAAGTAAGTAGGTATTAAATGGTGTTGGTGAGGGGAGGGGGCGGGAAGGAGTTACTAGTGCTGAGGCCAGATCTGACCCTGTTCTCAATCAACACACACAATCAGAGCACTGTCTTTGCTGGAAAGTGTTGGCTCCATGCATTTTATGGAAAGCTTACATTATAACACTTGAATTGGATTTTACATCATCATGAAGACACAGTAGGCGCACCAGCCCCCTACCAACGGGATATACGTTCCAAGACCTACCACAGTAGGTCTGAAACCACAGATAGGAGTGAACCCATTCACTTCAATGGGAAATTTACCTTCCTGGCAGCCCCCAGTCCCTAATTCTGGAAGGTTCCCTGTAATATGTTCAGGCCGCGGTAAACTGCGGGTAACTGAAACCACAGAAAACATTTCCGCTGATACAGGGGTCATCCTGTACTTGTTTGGGTTCTCTTTCCTTCCCAAACTGTAAGAAAGGATTTGATAGGCAGTTTTCTTCATGAGGGACATCCTTCCTTAAGATAATCCTGTTTAATTTGTACATTAACCGGCTAAAGGCGCTTGATGGCAGGGTTACTGAAGAAAAGCATTTTCTAATCTTTTCACTTCGGGTTAGTGCTCCATCATGAAACACGCTCCACCTATCATGTAGAAGAGCCTGTGCGGAGACTGTGTCTCTGTATCTAACCAAATTATGGGCCATAACGTGCCACATGTTCAACCTCAGCAGCCCCTATGAGGAAGTGATAGGAATGTAGAAGCTGTAATGCAAATTACTTTTATTGGCAACACAGGATAGTTACTTACACCTCAAACAGAGGTGAAGCAGAAATTTTCATGTTGAAGACTCTAGACCTCTGCTCCTCATTTCCATACATCTTTGCACTGCTCCAAGATAATGTCCCAAGATCGTCTATGCCTGCACATTCCTGCAAAATCCCTTCATTCAACTGTGTTTCTTCAAACCCCAAAATATACTTTGTTCATAACATTTACGAAAGTACATTCCAAAACATTTCAAATTTGACAGAAAGTATGGTAAAGTTCAGTTATTTTTTAGATTAGATTAGATTACTTACAGTGTGGAAACAGGCCCTTCGGCCCAACAAGTCCACACCGCCCCGCCGAAGCGCAACCCACCCATACATTTACCCCTTACCTAACACTACAGGCAATTTAGCATGGCCAATTCACCTGACCTGCACATCTTTGGATTGTGGGAGGAAACCGGAGCACCCGGAGGAAACCCACGCAGATACGGGGAGAACGTGCAAACTCCACACAGTCAGTCGCCTGAGGCGGGAACTGAACCCGGGTCTCTGGCGCTGTGAGGCAGCAGTGCTAACCACTGTGCCACCGTGCCACCCACATTAGATTACTACAGTGTGGAAACAGGCCCTTCGGCCCAACAAGCCCACACCGACCCTCCGAAGAGTAACCCACCCAGACCCATTCTCCTATATTTACCCAACACAACGGGCAATTTAGCATGGCCAATTAACCTAACATGCACATTTTTGGACTGTGGGAGGAAACCGGAGCACACCCACGCAGAGAATGTGTAAACTCCACACAGACAGTTGCCTGAGGTGGGAATTGAACCCGGGTCTTTGGCGCTGTGAGGCAGCAGTGCTAACCACTGTGCCACCATGCCACCTATTTTACTCATTCAGCACATTGCACGCTGATGTGCCTCAGTATAATAAAGACATGTGATATTTACCGCAAAAGTTTACACAACTCCCACCTCTCGAGGCTAGGCTAAGATGCCTAAGAGATTGTCCTTTCCCCATTGACAGCTGTCCCTCAACACAATGTTTGAAATCTTTAGGATAGCATAGTGGCTACCTCCAGTGCCAAGGACGTGGGTTCAATTCCAGCCTCGAGTGACTATCTGTGTGGAGCTTGCACATTCTTCCCGTGTCTGCGTGGGTTTCCTCCAAGTGCTCTGATTTCCTCCCACATTCCAACAATGTGTAGATTAGGTGGATTGACCATGCTGCATTGCCCATAGCATCCAGGGATGTGCAGACAGGGTGGATTAGCCAGGGCAAATGCAGGGTTAGAGAGGTGGTGTGGGTCTGCTTTTGAGAGGGTCAGTGTGGACGTGATGGGCTGAATGGCCTGCTCCCACTCTGAAGAGTTTCTATGATTATGTCATATTGCAAGTTATCTATTTACCAAAACAGAGTTAGTCAGTCTTCCATAACATATACTTGCATTTCATAGTTCAATATAAATCCCAGTCCACAGTCTCCCTTTCCTAAACAACACCTCTTACTAAGGAAAACCGACCTTAAATATATGATCCAGTGAATGTCTCCCTTATTTCTTGGAGTATGTCCTGGTCATTTCTTAAAGGGGCCATTATTCAGGGCAGCATGGTGGTTCCAGTGGTTGACACTGCTGCCTCACAATGCCAGGGACCCAGCTTCGACTCCATCCTCGGGTCACTGTCTGTATGGAATTTGCACATTCTCCCCATGTCTGCGTGGGTTTCCTCTGGGTGCTCCAGTTTCCTCCAACCATGTAAAGATGTGCAGGTTAGGTGAATTGGCCATGCTAAATTGCCCATAGTGTTCAGGGAGGTGTAAGTTAGGTGTATTAGTCAGGGGAAATGTAAACTAATGGGGTAGGGGAGTGGGTTTGGGTGGCATACTCTTCGGAGGGTCAGTGTGGACTTGTTGAGTCAGATGGCCTGTTCCCACACTGTAGGGATTCTATGATTTATAGCATTGTCACCTCCAAATGAGCTAATCTGCAATATGTGGTTAGTTGTAGACCGCTCTTTGCACTGGAAGATCAACAGGTGTTCTGCAGACTGATTCAAAACTTTCACCAAGTTACTGGTTCTCCAGCAGATGTTGATACCTGCCTCAGTGTGTGTACTTCCAACCACGCTGATTTAGAGTGTATTCAAGTGCAGGCCACCAAAAGCAAGGGACAAATATCCAAGGGTCAGTATTCATTAATCATTCACACAATTTCTTAGTTACTGAGTGCAGCCAAGGCCAAGCAACAGAAGCCCAGTTTCTCAGAGCAATAGGGCGTGAGGGTGGAGAAGAATGGAACATCAGTGAACCACATCAGTGTACGTTGGGTATAAATAAGCACACATGCTAGAACTGAAATTTAATACAATTTAACATATGACTAACCCAAGAAGATGACCCTGTAAGTGTTCGGCAATTTGAATTGGCAAACTGCTGTATCTGCTCCCAGGAGGACCAGTTCCACCACAGAACACACCAGATGGCCTCCTTCTTGAGAGACTGCAATTTCCCTTCCCACGTGGTTAAAGATGCCCTCCAATGCATCTCGTCCACATCCCGCACCTCCGCCCTCAAACCCCCCCTCCCTCCAACTGTTACAAGGACAGAACCCCCTTGGTGCTCACCTTCCACCCTACCAACCTTCTCATAAACCACATCAGCCGACGAATTTCCGGCGCCTCCAAACGGACCCCACCACCAGGGATATATTTCCCTCCCCACCCATTTCCGGCTTCCGCAAAGACCGTTCCCTTCGTGACTACCTGGTCAGGTCCACGCCCACCTTCAACCCACCCTCCCATCCTGGCACCTTCCACTGCCACCGCAGGAATTGCAAAACCTGCGCTCCCACCTCCTCCCTCACCTCCATCCAAGGCCCCAAAAGAGCCTTCCACATCCATCGAAGTTTTACCTGTGCATCCACCAATGTCATTTATTGTATCCGTTGCTCCCGATGCGGTCTCCTCTACATTGGGGAGACTGGACACCGTCTTGCAGAGCGCATTAGGGAACATCTCCGGGACACCCACACCAATCAACTCCACCGCCCTGTGCCCCAACATTTCAACTCCCCCTCCCACTCTGCCAAAGACATGCAGGTCCTGGGCCTCCTTCACCGCAACTCCCTCACCACCCGACACCTGGAGGAAGAATGCCTCATCTTCTGCCTCGGAACACTTCAATCCCATGGCATCAATGTGGACTTCATCAGTTTCCTCTTTCCCCGTCTCCCACTTCACCCCAGTTCCAACCTTCCAGCTCAGCACCGTCCCCATGACCTGTCCTACCTGCCTATCTTCCTTTCCACCTATCCCTCCCCCTTCCTCTCTGAACTATCACCTTCATCCCCACCCCCATTCACCCATTGTACTCCATGCTACTTTCTCCCCTCATTTATCTCTCCACCCTGGAAGCTTACTGCCTCTATTCCTGATGAAGGGCTTTTTGCTCGAAACGTCGATTTCCCTGCTCCTCGGATGCTGCCTGACCTGCTGTGCTTTTCCAGCAACACTCTAATCTAGAAACTGCATTTATAATCCCACTTCTTTCTTGATCTGGAAAGGCAATTTTCTGATTCAACTGATGATGTTTTTTAAAATTGTGAAGCAAGAGGTGAAGAATGAAGGGCCGAAGATTGCCACCAAGAATAAAGACAGAGTTGATCTCAAATGAAGCACAAAACTGTGGCCTAATTGAAAGAGAGGAGTGGTACAAGGTGCTCTAGAAATCCCAGTTTAGAGATCTCAGGTAGGAATTATTAGGAATCTGTTGTATGGTTTTAATAAAAGAACCTCAGAATGTGAAAAGCATTGACAAGGCCAAGTTTGCTACCTTTCTCATTACAGGCCTTGAGGCGTTAGACATTACAATCCAATCGTGCAATTTGGATTGACAAAACACATCAATTGACCATGTGGCTGTGGTTTGTTCCTATGTTTGAAGGGCTGAACAAGGATGGACAGAAATGATGCGTATTTTTACTGCAGCTTTCACAACCTTGAGATGTTTTGCAGCCAACCAGCACCATTTAAATCATATTGCAGAATTTAGAGAGGGTCTCAAGTCATAGAGTCATACAGCCCAGACTGACTCATGCCGACCAGATTTCCCAAACTAAACTGCTCCCATTTGCCTGCATTTGGCCCATATCCCTCTATTTTCTATTCAGGTACCTGTCCAAATGTCTCTTACATGTTATAACTGAACCTGCATCCGCCACTTCCTCTGGCAGCTCATTCTATACACATACCATCCTCTGTGTGAAAAAGTTGCTCCTCAGGTCCGTTTTAAATCTTTTACTTCTCACCTTAAACCTATATCCCCTAGTTTTGGACTCCACTACACTAGGGAAAAGACCTTTTGCTATACACCCTACGTAAACCCCTCACTATTTTATAAACCTCACCTTTCATACTCCTAGTATACTTAAGAGGGGAATCAGAAGGGAACAAAATGGGACATAAGATAGCTTTGGCAAATAGGGTTAAGGAGAATCCAAAGGGTCTTTACAAATACATTAAGGGCAAAAGGGTAACTCGGGAGTGAATAGGGCCTCTCAAAGGTCAGCAAGGCAACCTTTTTGTGGACCCACAGGAGATGGGGGAGATACTAAACAAGTATTTTGCATCAGTGTTTACTATGCAGAAGGACGTGGAAGATGTAGAATGTGGGGAAATAGATGGTGACATCTTGAAAAATGTTCAAATTACAGAGGAGGAAATGCTGGATATCTTGGAATGCATAAAGGTGGATAAATCCGCAAGATCAAATCATGTGTACCCCAGAGCTCTGTGGGAAGCTAGGGAAGTGACTGCTGAGCTCCTTGCTAAGAAATTTATATCATCGATAGTCACAGGTGAGGTGCGAGAAAACTGGAGGTTGGCTAATGTGGTACTATTATTTCAGAAAGGTGATAAGAACAAGCCAGGGAACTATAGACCAGTGAGCCTAATGCCAGTGGTGGGCAAGTTGTTGGAGGGAATCCTGAGGGACAAGATGTACATATATTTGAAAAGGCAAGGACTGATTAGGGGGAGTCAACATGGCTTTGTGCATGGGAAATCATGTCTCACAAACTTGATTGAGTTTTTTGAAGAAGTAACAAAGAGGATTGATGAGGACAGAGCAGTTAACGTGATCTACATGGACTTCAGTAAGACATTCGACAAGGTTCCCCATGGGAGACTGGTTAGCAAGGTTAGATCTCATGGAATGCAGGAAGAACAAGCCATTTGGCTGAAAGGTAGAAGACAGAGGGTGGTGGTGGAGGGTTGCTTTTCAGACTGGAGGCCTGTGACTAGTGGCGTGCCAAAAGGATCGGTGCTGGGTCCACTACTTTTTGTCATTTATGTAAATGATTTGGATGTGAACATAGGAGGTATAGTTATTACGTTTGCAGATGACACCAAAATTGGAGGTGTGGTGGACAGCGAAGATGGTTATCTCAAGTTACAACAGGATCTTATCCTGATGAGCCAATGGGCTGAGGAGTGGCAGATGGAGTTTAATTTAGCTAAATGTAAGGTGCTGCATTTTGGGAAAGCAAACCTTAGCAGGACTTATACACTTAATGGTAAGGTCCTGGGGAGTGTTGCTAAACAAAGAGACCTTGGAGTGCAGGTTCATAACTTCTTGAAAGTGGAGTCACAGGTAGATAGGATAGTGAAGAAGGTGTTTGGTATGCTTTTCTTTATTGGTCAGAGTATTGAGTATAGGGGCTGGGAGGTCACGTTGCAGCTGCACAGGATGTTGGTTAGGCCACTTTTGGAATATTGCGTACAATTCTGGTCTCCTTCCCATCAGAAAGAGGTTGTGAAACTTGAAAGGGTTCAGAAAAGATCTACCAAGGATGTTTCCAGGTTTAAAGGATTTTAGTTATAGGGAGAGGCTGAATAGGTTGGGGCTGTTTTCCCAGAGTGTCGAAGACTAAGGGGTGACCTCTTAGAGATTTATAAAATCATGAGGGGCATGGATAGGATAAATTGACAAAGTTTTTTCACTGGGGTGGGAGAGTTCAGCGCTAGAGGGCATAGGTTTAGGGTCAGAGGGGAAAAATATAGAAGAGACCTAAGGGGCAACTTATTCACACAGAGGGTGGTGCATGTATGGAATGAGCTGCCAGAGGAAATGGTGGAGGCGAGTACAATTGCAACATTAAAAAGGCATCTGGAAGGGTTTGGAGGGATATGGGCCAAGTGCTGGCAAATGGGTCTAGATTGGGTTGAGCTTCCTGGTCGGTATGGACAGGTTGGAACAAAAGGTTTGTTTCCATGCTGTACATCTCTATGACTCTAGCTCCAGGGGAAAAAGTCCCAGCTGACCCAGCCTCTTCAGTGACATCAGCTGGAGAACAGTCAAGAACCCATGTTACCTCCTTTGGGGAAGGTCTACCTTCATAACTACCACTTAGGCACTTAATTAGCACAAGCCCTTTCAAATGATTACAGAATGTTACACTTGCCTAAAATTAGACAGTAATTCCAGGAAAGGAGCTCAGAAAGAGGCCAACATCTCAATCTCAGTAACTCAATGACCAACAATGTTCATATTACATCTGTAAGCACTCCCTATTTAAGTGGTCTTCCTTAATCGACTTGAGTACATTGCAAACATGTTTCCAATATGGTTTAATCTTACAACTTTTAGAAAGATTTTGTCAAACATGAAAGAGTTATAATTACATAATTGAAACCCAAAGCAGTCAAAGATGAAGAAATTATGACAAAGGATAATAGAGAAAATTGGAATCAGGTTGACTCATAGAACATGGAAAAATACAGCGCAGTACAGGCCCTTTGGCCCTCGATGTTGCGCTGATCCAAGCCCACCTAACCTACACTAGCCCACTATCCTCCATATGCCTATCTAATGCCTGTTTAAATGCCCATAAAGAGGGAGAGTCTACCACTGCTACTGGCAGGGCATTCCATGAACTCACGACTCGCTGAGTAAAGAATCTACCCCTAACTCAATATATAATGTCAGAGTGCTAGATAATGTTAAGATATCAGCGTTGAGATCTCTCTTGATCCAACATTAGAATGATAAACACAGATATTAAAAATGAATTGAATCCACCTTCCAGATAATGTGTGAACCTGGAGGCACATCCTCCCTCTCTTAAAGATCTCATGGCACTATTTCCTGGTATCCTAACCAATAATAGTCCATCGTCCAACAGCACCACATGAAATTCTTGTCTCATTATCGCACAGCTTGTTGTGGCATCGTGCTGTGCACACATTGGCTGCGGCATTTCCCACATTGCAATAGTGATTTTACTTCATTGGCTGTAATAGCTTTTGCAATGTCCCAACATTACGAAAAGTGCCGTATCAAGCAAACTTTCTTTCTCCATCTAGATCAAATGTTCCACCAGGAGAGATGAACATTTGAGGGACCTTCAGGGTGCCTCGAAAGGCCAGATGACCATATGAAGAGGAAGCTTCTCCAGGCCTGTCTGTGCCTACACCTGTGGGAGAGGGACAAGGTTTAAAGGAAACGTTCTCTTGCTGACGCCTGGACACTAAACCTAGTCACGGTACTACGTACAATGGGTGACATTTCTGATCGCAGAAAAGTCCAACCTCCATCAGAAAATGGCCACTAAATGGATGTAATTGGCTGCTCACCTGTTTGGAGTCAACGTAAATTTCTGAAGAAAGAGCACTATGTCACAGGAATCATCTCAACATAGATCTGTGATATTTTCTGTGCTTTCAACCCTCATCCTACAAGATTAGTGATTTCACCTTTGGTATGAATTTCTCTCTTAATTAAATGGATGATTTTTGGTGTATATTTAGGAAGATCTAGAAGCAACAAATGTAATTTTGGAAGTCCTGGTCAACACTTAACCTTCAAAATTAAATAATCTTCTAGTCATTTATCTTATTGCTGTTTTGAAGCTTTACTGTGTGGAAATTGGTACCAGTGCTTCCTATGTTACAATAGTTTCATAGTTGCACTTCAAAAAAAAGGGGGTTCACTCAGTTGGCTGGATGGCTGGTTTGTGATGCAGACTAAGGCCAATAGCATGGGTTTAGTTCCCAAACCAACTGAAGTCCCAAGAAGGTTCTACCTTCTCTACCTCATCTGAGGTGTGGTGACCCTCAGATTAACCAATACCAATCACCTCTCTCTGTTGAAGAAGAGCCTTCTGGGACTATGGTGACTTCAAAAGTGCTTTACTGGTTGAAAAGTGTATTGGGCTGCCCTGGAAGGACTCTGTACAAATACACATCTTCTTCTAACTGTTAGTGACGTGATACACAATTTGTAAACCAGCACTCTCGCAATAGCTTGACGAGAGGTGGAGTGATGTTGACCCAAAAGGATGCAGGTTTGATTTCCCATTTCTGACCAAGGTACCAATGGGGTTCTGGAATTGGCTGAAACAACTCACAGCTTCAGACAAAGAAAAATTGATGAGGGGTCCCACTTCTATCAGAGCAGTGCTCATCAGATGTCCACTGCAGGAAGCAAAGCCAAGAGTAGTTTCAACTCCAAGACTCATCAGTGCCAAATGTCCCTGTCAACATTCACCATTCAGGCTTATGTCAGAATTATGGCAATGTCACCAAGCTGTTGTGGAGGGAGTCTAACACTCAGGGAACAAACTTCAGGCAAATAAGGAAGAAAACCTAAGTTAAGCATAAATAGCAAGATTAGGCCTCAGAGGAAACAATTGAAAGTTTTGATTGAACTTTATGTTTCCCTATCTGTTCATTATAGCTTGAGAGACATATGCATGCGGTTTCCATGGATACGTTGCTTTAGATGCAAGTTATAAGCAAGAAATCTAACCTCTATTCTACTTCACTCACTCTCAAACATTTTGTCACTGCTCTGCTTATTTATCTGCTCCCAATATGCACAATAAAACACAATAATTTATAATAAAGTTTGCTGAATTTTCAAGCCATGACATGGGTGGGAACAAAAGATGGGCTGATGTGTAATTTCATTCTGCCAGTTAATGAGTTGGTTCCCCAGCATTCTGTGACCAGTGGGCCATTTTCCCACAGGCAGAGGCTAGGCAGGTGCAATGTTTGAAACACTCCCTGTCTGAAAGCACCCAGTTTCTGACCAGTTAAGAAATTGTACTATAATGCCCAAATTTAGAGTAATTATCTCCTTCCCTGTTTCAGTTTCCAAAGATCTAATTAGATTTATTGGATAGACATTTCATGGAGGAGTGTCTGAAAAAATCCCAAATTGCATTAGAGAAGGATGGTGCAATGAGCAGATGATCTAGCCTGAGAGCTGCTTTTGAATGAGAGCTGGCAATACACATTGAGACATTAATTTTGAACCTTTTTTTGATACAGTTCACTGCTGTTGAAAGTAATGATCATAAATTACAACTGCCTTTCATGGCATCATTTTCCTCAGCCACATTGTTCCTAGTTGACACTCTGCGGATAAGTTCTTTGTCAACTGACTCGATTCATTACACAAGATAAAATGGGCCATATTAAAGCTAATGAATGGAAATATTTTCTACAGAATCTGACCTGGAATATATGTCATTCGCATCACACACTGAATAAAGGTGTATGAATGGGCTGATCCTTCACCTTGCAATCTTTTTGTGTCAAACCCTACCAGCACTGAAATATCATCAGAAAATGATTCATTCGCTGAGATATTTCTAGCATGTTTTGTTGCATTGCAAAATCCACATTAATAGTAAGGGTTGATATTTGGATGAATCATTTTCTTTTTTGTTCAGGGCGAGTTGCATTGAGTTTTTTCGAAGGGTTTTCACCATGAGATTTTGGATGAGCTCAAGCTTAATCAGAGTGGGCACTTGGCAGGTTCACATTGGCATATAACAAAGGCATGGAGGAGGGCTTTGGAAGAGCAAGTCATAGCAGGTGCAAAGTAACTATGAGGAGAATGGCAACCTGCAGATCATTATTTTTATGAAGCATGGGGCTAAAATGTTCAGAACCATTTCGATGGTGCATTTGTTTTATTCATTCATGGGATGTCGGTGAACCTAGTGGAGTCAGTTATTTCGCCTATCCCTGGTTGTCCATGGGAAGGTGGTGGTGAGCTGCCTTCTTGAGCTGCTGCAGTCCACCTGCTGCGGGTAAACTCATAATGTCGTATGGGATATCCATGCCACCTGCATTAATGAAGGGGCATAGTCTACTGAGGTCTACGGTCAGTGGCTGAGTGGAATTCTCCAGGAGCTCTGCAGGTTCCCAAGATGTCAGAGTACAGGCCAGCTCCCAGGGGAGACAGCCTACCTGTGGCAATTCAGGGGCTGGTGCTCCAGGCAGACTATGAAAACCTCCCCACCTGCTGGGGAACGGCTGCGGCTGTAGGTGCAGTGACCAATTCTTACTTTAAAAGTCTTAAAAGTTGGAATGTGAAAGCTGGAGGCATCCTCTCTCTCTCTCACTCTCGCTCTCTCTCTCTCTGGCTCTTACTGGAATAGCAGTCTGCTTTTTCTCCCTAGCTGCGGACTGCCCACTGGCCTTCCTGCATCGAGAAGCATTTCCATCCATTAGCTGGCTTGTGAGCCTGTCTTCGAGTTACCAGCTGGTGAACTCAGGGGAGGGGCACAGCCACTGCCCGATGATTGATTGTCATCCTGTTGGAAAACCCATTTAACCCAAGCATCCGAGCCCAGGCCCATTGCCCATTTATGAAGTAGTTTCATTTCATAAATTAACTCCTGGCATTGTCCAGGAAGGGCCAATTTACTGACTGTGTATTTCTGACTGGAGATTCCTAACTGGCAGCTTTGCAGGCTGGTTTCAACTGCTTAGAAATCATAGGAATCCTGGCCAGAATCATCCATCTGTTAAGTTTAATGAGTGAAAAAGGATGGACAAAGTGTCTGCAATTTGTCAGTGTACACAACCTCCAACTGAGCTCTCCTGCCTATACTGTGCATTAGTAAAATTGAGCATCAAGTGTCTCTGCCCATTAGATGAATAAAGTTCTTAATATTGTTAGACAGATTCAATCTGTCCCCTATTTTGCAGCGGAAAAGTAGCTCATGTTCTGTTCAGCCCATTAATTTCTGGTAGAATTTCTCTTTTGTTGTGATGTTTCTGCTTGTAGCTCTGAAAGTGTAAAATTCAAGTATCATATTAATGAATATGTTATATGTGATATAGTGAATACATTTAGTGCAATTATAAACTCCACAAAAGGAACATGTCATAAGTTGACAACAGCAACCCCTTTTCTTTTCTATTACTGACTGTCTAACTTCCATTGAACATCTGCACTGATGTCCTCATGACCAGCCCAATCAAAAAGTTGAGCCGTTATTCCACCTGCTTTGTATGGGATCATTATGACTGCTGCTTCTTGATGGACATGTGTGAATCTGCAGAGATGACGTGGGTAGTTTGTGGGTTTTAGGTTACTTGACACAGAAGAGAAAAGCTCAGACATGAAGGTAAGCAACTGCTAATTAATCAGTGGAGGATTAGCACAGCATTTTCTGACTTCAGAATTTATGAATGTGTACTGCGGCCAAGTAGTCCCCCTGTCCATGTCTCCATCAGCAAAAGATAGGTAAAAGACTAAGATCTGTTATCCAATTAAGTCAGCTTTAATGCATTGGAAATCAAGAGGACCCATAAAGCCCATAGTTTTGCTGTAAGACACAGCTACAAGATGCCCATTTATACATTGTGCTTGCTGACTTTTCTCATATCTATGTTTCCCTTTTCTTCTTCTCTGAGAGTCACTGACTCTTTGTTCAGAGGTCACTGGGCCAACAGTGCACTTCGTCTGGTACTTTGCTCACCCCGTAAAGTTCAATAGCATTACCAACACTGAATCCCCTACTATCACCGTCCCGGGGACTGCCATTGACCAAAAACTCAACTGGGCCAGTACCTAAATACTGAGACCACAAGAGCAGGTCAGAACTTGGGAATCTTGAAGCGAGTAATTCACTTCCTGATTCCCCAAACCTATCCATCATCTACAAGGAAGGAGAGTGCTGGCATACTGTCCACTTGCCTGGAGTGCAGCTCCAACAAGACTCAAGAAGCTTGGCATAATCTAAGACAAAACAATCCATTTGATTTGTTCTTAACATCTTCAACATTCACTCCGTTCACTTCCATTGCACAGTGGCTTGAGTGATCTACAAGATGAACATGAAAATTACCATAGTCCCATTTTAGTGAGGGGCTCATTTTCATATATTGACATCTTCTGAAAGTTCAAATAAACCAAATCCATTGGCTCCCCCTCCTCATCCACTCTGTCAGTTTCATTCTTGAAGAATTCAAGTAGATGTCTCAAGCATGAATTCCCGTTTGTAGATCCATGCTCAGTCTGTCCAATGCTGCCAAGTGCCCAGCTCTTAAATCTTTTAGAATAGACACTAGTATCTTTCTGACAACTAGCCGCAGGCTGACTGGTCTATAATTCTGTTTTTTTCTCTCTGCCTCCCTTTTTAATTTAGTGGGGTTACATTAGCTACTTCAAACTTGTTCCAGAGTCTATACAATCTTGGAAGATGACACCACGGTTTCCAGGGCCACTTCTAAGGCCATCAATTTGAAGGCTTCACAACATGGGATGCTCGCATATTGAACAATGACAAGATGTTACACTGAGTTGGGTGTTAGGGAAAGAGTAACACTCTTTCAGACAGGGTTCTGGTGATGAGGATGTGGACCCTGTGGAGCTGCATTCTTGGAGCTGCAGTTACAATGACAGTCGATCAATGGGTGATGATATAAAGTGATATTACATTTAAGAATGTGAGCTTCCATTTCCAATGAGGTGTCACCTGTGCTCTAAGAAGCTTTTCTTTCTCACTTGCAACCCACTATGTTTCCTGTGAAAGGTTATTGCTGGCTGTCAGTGATCCGTGACCTGGTGCACAGCTAGCCATTAAATATGGCACGACTGACAACCCCAGAAAGACTCTTGGTAGCTGTGGGCACTTCTTGAATACTGTAGACAATACCACAACTGTGGCACCAGAGAGATGGAGTGGAAGCAGGGAAGCTGAGAGGAGACCTTATCAAAATTTATAAAATCATGAGGGGCATGGATAGGATAAATAGACAAGGTCTTTTTCCTGGGGTGGGGGACTCCAGAACTAGAGGGCACAGGTTAAGGGTGAGAGGGGAAAGATATAAAAGAGACCTAAGGGGCAACTTTATTCACACAGAGAATGCTTCATGTATGGAATGAGCTGCCATAGGAAGTGGTGGAGGCTACTACAATTGCAACATTTAATTAATCTGGATGGGTACATGAATAAGAAGGGTTTAGAAGGATATGGGCCAGGCGCTGGCAAATGGGACTAGATTAGGTTAGGATATCTGGTCGGCATGGATGAATTGGACTGAAGGTTCTGTTTCCGGGCTGTGCATGTCTATGACTCTGTGACTCTAAGTAACACATGGGAAGAAATCCTCTGTAGGACTTGCCAAAATTAACGCTGAGTGAATCTTTTGTTAAATTCAATCCTGTGACTTGCCTGAAACTTACCCAACAGTCTGAGCAGAGATTCAGATTTGTATCAGGCTCATTGAGCAGAGGCCTGGGTGTTTCGAAATGTGAGTGTATGTAATTGAGAAACGAAATGGGACACCATGGAGGCAGATGAAAATGAAGGCTGAGAAATCGTTTTCGCATTCAGATTTCACAGTTGTCCCATAAGTGGGATTGAATTGATGGAAACCGAGTTAAACAACATGTCTTCATGATTCAATATTTGTTCTCATTATTACTCTTGTAGCAAACAAGTGTAATTAGTCTTCCAATGAGTGAAATGCAGAATCACTGTTTTTAATTAATATATCAACAGGGGACTCCTGTTTGCACTTTGTAGCATGCTTTCATAAAAATATAATTATACTTCACCATTCCTCAGAATGAAGTTGCACATTGTAGGCACTGGCAATCCGTTCTGTTTTTTCTACTTTGTGCAGTGTTTTGTTCTTAAAACAAAAATCTAATCCCTTGCTCCAAAGCTTCTTGCTAAACATATTTTCCTTGGTCATTCATAGGATTCACAGATTTTTGTGAAGTTTCTGTCTTGCTGGGAGTGGGAGACTAACAACCAAGAGAGATGCTGTTCTTAAATGAGACAAAGCAATGTGGATGCTAGCCATCTGAAACTGCTGGTAACTCAGCAGCGGCAAGCAGAGTCCGGTGATTGTTCGCAAAAAGGAAAAGGTGACATTGATGCTGATGCCAAAGTAGGGGAGGTGGGGGTGGGGAGAAGTGAGCAGGTAAATGGAGACAGAGCCCACAGAGAGAGAGAGAGAGAGAGAGAGAGATGAAAAGGGAAGGTAAACAAGGGGATTATGCAGAGTAGGCATTTTTTGTTGAAGTGACAGGCTTTTTTTTTGGTGTAAATCTAAGTGCTGAGTCACAGAATTTATCAATCAGCCACCACTTTGATTCAGCTACCCTCGTTCTGACCACAAGAGGGTGCAAGGTGCAGCCGTTGAAATGGACTGCATTCATGTCGTGCTTATGGGCGTCACACTTCTTGCAAACTGACAAGAACCTGCGTTTAAAGAGCTTGTCGGAAATAAAAAGGCTGCATTTGACGAAAGGAAACATCAGGAGGCCTTTCATATTCCATCTAAACAGTGGCAGGATCAAAACTGATTTCATGATGTTTCCCAACCCAGATGAGATTTCCAGTTGAAAAGATGTTTGTGTCCTAATTGACACCTTCAAAGAAAAACAGTTGATTTTTGTATCATGTTTCGTTGATGCATCAACAGGCCACACTGAAGACGAGTAGGAAGCAAAGTTAAGTCTGCAGGATCTGACTGCAGCGTCACTCTGGTCAAAATGTTTGTTGTACTCCAGGAGGGCCCATTCTGGCACAGGGTTTATTAATGCAGAGCAGGTGCTGAACAGAGATCTAAACTGTACCAGACGTGTTAAGGAGAGGTGTGATATGAACAAGAAGTGTTGTTACATTTATTTATAAAGTTTATCAGTCAGTATTGTTGGGCAGCATGGTGGCTCAGTGGCCAGAACTGCTGCCTCACAGCGCCAGGGACACAGGTTCGATTCCAGCATGTCTGTGTGGAGTTTGCACATTCTCCACGTGTGTGCATGGGTTTTCCTCCAGGTGCTGCAGTTTCTTCCAACTATCCAAAGATGTGTAGGTTCGGTGGGTTGGCCATGCTGAGTTGTCCCATAGTGTCCAGGGATGTTAGCCATGAGAAATGTGAGGTCATGGGGATAGGGTGGGGTCTGGGTGAAATGTTCTTTGGACAGTCGGTGCACACTTAACGGACCAAATGGCCTCTTTTCACACTGCTGGGATTCTCGTTCACCCCATTCTAGTTCATGGGCAAAATAGAGACCCATTTTCTTCACTGGGGCTAAGAGTTGCCAGAGTCAACCAGGCAGCAGAGGCCAAGAGTAGGCTCAGACGATACTGGAGCACAGAGGATTGACTGAAGATTGGAATTGGTGGCTATTAGAATCAATCTGAAGGAGGAAAGCACTTGAATCGGTCAGAATTAATTCATCGTTTTCAGCTGCTGACAATGACACAGAAGCTCAAAGCAGAAGTAGCTTTAAAATGAGTTGATTTTTTTTGTGTCTTGGAGTCACAACCACTAGTGCTGTCAATGCTGTGAATTTGATAGCCCATCTATGATCCCTTTAATTTTTCTTCATATTACAACTGAAAATAACAAACGACAAAGCATTATTTTTAAAACAAGAACAAAAGTTAATGTAAGTTCTGAAGAAGTCATACCAAACTCGAATCATTGACTCTGTTTCTCTCTGCTCAGATGCCACCAAACTTGCTGAGTTTTACCAGCATTCTCTATGTTTCAGGTTTCCAGTTTCTGCAGTATTTTGCCTTTATTCAAAGATTAGTGTGTTGCATAACTATTGCTGAAAGTTACATGGGTGATACAGTCATTAGACAAAATAAGAAATACCAAGATTAAAAGTCGATACAGATAAATATACTTATAAGGATGAAAATCAGCTCGGTCCATTACCTTTGCAGACCCATTACTTGCTTGAAATCTTTCAGAGTGAAGGGCTTGATAAGTTAAAGTCAGAATTCAGCAGCTAAGATGGTTTCTGCCATTGAGTCATGGAGATTGCTTGCACAGAACATGGACTTGCTTGGACTGACAAGTTCTGACAGGGATTACAGGCTCTTTCATTTTACTCCTATTGTACTTCAGCTTGTAATCGTGGTAGCCTGGTTTAGTGCAGCGGTCTTATGGCTGGTTTACATTTTTCTGCTCTCCCTGTTGCAATCCCTTTCTCTGATGTTGTCTCAGGAGAAAGTGAGGACTGCAGATACCTGGAGACCAGAGTTGAAAAGTGTGGTGCTGGAAAAGCGCAGCAGGCCAGGCAGCATCCGAGGAGCAGGAGAAGCCCTGAAGGAGGGCTTATGCCCGAAACATCGATTCTCCTGCTCCTCAGATGCTGCCTGGCCTGCTGAGCTTTTCCAGCACCACACTTTTCAACTCTGATGTTGTCTCATCGGAGTTCATCTTGACGGTCTGATTTTAAAATGAATATTTTACACAGTTCAAATTTCAGATGGCTATGATATTCACTTTGGATGAATCATTGTCCCACAGACTGAAGTCAATTGCTGAAATTCCACTTCCATGGTTCAGAAGTCTTGATTTCTCACATCTTTAAAAACCCATTATGTCATCCAAAAGTGTATTCGAATTCCAAAATGGCTCCCTTTGTGATTGATATCAAACTAACATCCCATTTGCTTTTGATTGGCAAAGAATTTATAAGAATCAGTCATTGGGCCTCTGGCAGCCATTTTACATGCTACATTAAATGACTAAAGAGGCAAGTTAGCCTTCTTTATACAATATATATTGCAATAATTACATTAGCAACAACTGGACACAAGGGTATTCGTTTCACTTTTTCCTGCAAAGAGGTCAAATCATAAAGCCAAATTATGACATTTGTTTCATACTCAACAGATTCTAATAGAGATGCTGAGTATTTTCATTTCTATTTTAATTATACATAACCAAAAACATGTCAAGATGCAGCTTTTAAAAATGTGATAATTGACTCAAAACTTTGTGGAATATGCCCAAGTGTGACAGAGCTTTATTTTCACAGTTTGAGGAGCAGCCTTAAGAGAATATTTCTTGGGGTGTGTGTGTGTGTGTGTTCAAGTTGCACCTGTCGTCTGGAATTGCCAATAATTGAAAGTAAATGAGGAAATGGGATTGGTCAGATTAGCAGGGAGAGTTCCTCTGCTGTTCTTCAAAACATTACCCTGGGATCCTGATCAGCTTCAACTGCTTCATCCATAACCTGCCTTCCACCATAATGTCTGAAGCTGATGACTGCACCATTTGTGATAATTCAGATACTGAAGTACTCTGTGTCATATGCAGCAAGACCTGGACAAAAGTCAAGCTTGGGCTGAAAAATGGCAAATATCATTCGTGCTATACAGTGCCAGTCATGACCATCTCCAAGATGAGAGAATTAAACCATCATCACTTGACATTCAATGGCATTACTCAATCTCCGAGTGTCAATAGCTGGGGGCTACCATTGACAGGAACCTGAACTGATCCAGCTATATCAATAGTGTGGCTGCAAGAGCAACTCACCTCCTGTCTCAGCAAAGCCTCTCTACCATCTACAAGCCACAAGGCAGGAGTGTGATGGAAAATGCAATACTTTCCTTTATCTCTTTTAGAATGTTCCTTCAACCCGGCTTCTTTGACCAAACTTTCCAAACGGAGAGGGTTCAGAAGAGATTTACGAGGATGCTGCTGGGTGTGGAAAGTTTGAGTTATAAAGAAAGGCTGGACAGGCTCGGACTATTTTCACTGGAGGGTAGGATGTTGAGAGGTGATCTAATAGAAGTTTATAAAATAGTGAGAGGTATAGATAGCGTGGATAGTAGTTGGCTTTTTCCCCAGGTAGAGGGATTTCAACAGTAGGGGGCACATTATTGAGGTGAGAAGAGAAAGATTTAAAAATGACATGGGGGCAAATATTTTACACAGAGGGTGGTTCATGTGTGGAATGAACTTCCTGAGGAAGTGGTGGATGTAGGTACCATTACAATGTTTAAAAGACATTTGGATAGGTACACGAATAGGAAAGGTTTGGAGGGATAAGGGCCAGAAGCAAGCAGGTGGGATGAGTTTAGTTTGACATTATGTTTGGCGTGAACTGGTTGAACTGAAGGGTCTGTTTCCATGATGTATGACTCCATGAGTTGTCCATATCTCTCCATGTGTCTCAGTGCCAAATTGTATTTGACAATATTTATATCTGTTCATTGGATCTTTTGTGATGTCAAACACATGTTGCTGTTTTCGATGAAGTAACAATACAAATATCTGGACAACATGCACAGGGAGAAGTGGGCAACGCTTTTGATAATTATTAAATGTAAAAGAGAAGTCAAACCCTAGATAGTGAGCAACCAGAGCATTGCAATTTTGAGCATAAAATTCAGTCAGCCCTTGTGAACCACATCTGCATGTTCTTTATAATCATTTTTATTTCCCTCAGGAAAGAAAATTAACCTATTTATTAGATTCAAAAGAGCCACATAGCTGAGGAAATATCAGCTTTGGCTCAGTGAGCAAGCCTCTTGCAACTGAAAGTCACATGGCTGCAGGGTCCAATTCTATTCCAGAAACTCAAACGCAGAACTAAACTATCACTTCATTGCAGTGCTGGGGAAGTGCTGCACTATTGCACTATGCTTACTCTCTGTCTGCCACTTCAGCTGGATGTAAAATTCCAAAAGTGAAATTTTCAAGAAAAGCATTGGATTCTCCCTGGTCTTGAACTATATTACTAGCACAGATCAAGTAAAAGGGTAAAATCGTCATCATCTTATCAGACCATTGAAGTGAGATGACTGGTAGTGTTTTAACCTGGGGGTCACCATGCCTCAGGTGAGGGAACAGGTCACTAAGGACAATCCTTTGTGATAGCCTGAGTCAGTACAGAGGTTAAACCCACACTGTTGGCTTCATTCCACCTTAGCAAGTCAGTTGTCCATCCAAGTGAGCCAAACCAACCAACGATGTAGGTAATCAAGATATCAATGCATTGTTATGTGTGATGGGTTGTTGTGTGTAAACTGGCTGCCACCTACAACAGTGACTTCATTTCAAAGGGTAAAGGTCACAGGACTGCTCTCTCATTGGAGAGAGCGGGGGAGAGAGAGGGAGAGAGAGAAAGAGAGAGGACTGGTGGTGCTTTGCACTAAGGGTCACCACACCAGCTTTCCAGCCAAGTGAGCTAAATGATACCACAAAGAATATATGATTTGGAGATGCCAGTGTTGGACTGGGGTGTACAAAGTTAAAAATCACACAACACCAGGTTATAGTCCAACAGGTTTAATTGGAACCACTAGCTTTCGGAGTGCCGCTCCTTCACTATCACCTGATGAAGGAGCGACGCTCCAAAAGCTAGTGTGCTTCCAATTAAACCTGTTGGACTATAACCTGGTGTTGTGTGATTTTTAACAAAACATACAAAGTTGCTATAGGTCTGCTCTCTCATTAGCAAGAAATGATCAGTGGTGACTTTAACCTGAGGGTTATCACTGCTCAGGCAAGGGGTCAGATGTAAGGGTGGGACCTCCCTGGTGACTTCAGCCAGTCCAAGAATTAAACCACACTGTTGGTATCACTGTTGGCATCTGCAAACCAGCCATCCGGCCACCTGAGCTAACCGACTCCCTCTTCCACAAACGAATCCTTTAATTTTACCTGTGCAGTATAAAGTTGAATGTAAGATTATTTCTTATGTGATTTTTAAAAATATCCATACATGGGATGCAGGCATTGCTGGCTAATCCAGTATTTGATGTCCATCCTAATTATCCTGGAGAAGGTGGTGGTAAGTTTCATTCTGGCAGCATTGCAGTTCTTGAGTGTAGAGATACAAACAGTGCTGTTAGGGAGGGAGCTCCAGGATTTTGACCCAGCAACAGAGAAGGAACAGCAATTTAGTTCCACTTTAGTTTGGTATGTGGCTCGGAGGAGAACTCTCAAGTGGTGCTGGCACCATGCTTCTACTGCCCTTGCCTTTCTAAATGGTAGAGGTCAGAGTTTTGGAACATGCTGTCAGAAGAGGCTTGGCAAGTTACAGCAATGCACCTTCTGGATGGTATGCACTGCTGCCACTGTGCTTAGGTGGTGGATGAGATGCCAAACAATGGGTTTCTTTGTCCTGGACAGGGTTGAGCTACTTGAATGTTGCTGTTGACCATTCAGGCAAGTGGAGAGGACTCCAACACACATCTCACCATTTCTTGTGAATGGTGGACAGGCTTTGGGGAGTCAGGAGGTGTGTTACTCGCAGAAGAATTCTTAGCGTCTGATTTGCCCCTGAAGCCATAGTATTTATTTAGCTGGTCCAGTTCAATTTCTGGTCAATGATAACCGTCAGGATATTGAGTGGGGGATTCAACAATGCCAATGAATATCAAGGGCAGATGGTTAGATTCTCTCGTCGGAAATGATCATGGCCTGGCATGGAGTGCAGAGTGAATGCTGTTTGATACTAATCAGCTTAAGCTTGGATGTCGCCCAAGTCCTGCTGCATTTGACAGAATCTTGACTGTCCATCAGATCGACTTAAAGTGAGAAAATGCTGCAAATACTCAGCAGGTCAGTCAGTGTCCATGGAGAGAGAAAAGCAGAGCTAATGTTTGAGGTCAGGGACTCCACTGGATAAGTTACTTCTATGTTTCACTATACACACTTTCTGCACGTTCTGCAGCAATGGTTACTTTTTTTACTTCTGTTTTCAAATTTGCACAACACTTTATGCTTTTGTGTTAATTCCTACCTGCAACATCATTACATCAAATAAATAAAGGTGGTCAAAGCCATTTTTATAAAAGAGCTCATAATGTTTTCTCGCGTCACTATGAGTTTTCCAGGAGATTACATTTTAGTTTGGGAAGTGTTTGGAAGCATGCTAGAGGATTGACAATCCAAGCATCTATGCAGGAGGGAGCAACGGAAAAGAGTAACTAGATGCAGAGTTGAAGATATTTGAAGATGAGTCTGAGGAACAGAAAATATCAGAGGCTGAACATGTCTATAGGAGTTAGCAAAGGTGCAATTCCATGGCAGAGAATCAAGGAAAGGGGAAGCAACAGAGACTCTACAGAGGAACAGCATCACTGCAGGAGTCCATGCGCGTGGGAAGGAGCATTCAAAGCCAGTCTGCAACATGAAAGCATTAGAGGATGAGATTGCAGGGAAGCAAAGAAAGTCTTTTAGATGGAGATAGAGTTTATCTGCATGACTCATTAACCCTTTTATGGTTATTTATGAAATAGCATTTGGAGGACATTATGTTGACCTTTCTGAGAAGGGATATATCCCGATACGAATCGGGATCATGAACAATACGAGAGAGAGGATTTGTGATTATGAATTTGTGTTGTAACTTACTGCAAATTTCCTTATCATTATACCTTTTAAGGACAAATCTAGACAATGTATGAGTGTTACTTTCTGTTAATAAAGGTCAAAAGTCACACAACACCAGGTTATAGCCATAGAGTCATAGAGTCATAGAGATGTACAGCATGGAAACAGATCCTTCAGTCCAACCCGTCCATGCCGACCAGATATCCAAACCCAAGCTAGTCCCACCTGCCAGCACCTGGTTATCATATAAGGGTTAAGGAGACAAGGCAGGGAAGTGAAGTGAGAATTATGAAATCAACCACGATCTCAGTGAATGATGGAATGCACTCAATGAGGTGGATGGCCTATTTCGGCTATTCTATCTTATGGCATTATGGTAAAGACAGGGAGAGTTCATCTAAACATACCCAGGGTTCTCACGTGAAAAGGGAGGTGGATATTGGTCATCCAGATGAAAGAAGAAATCTACCATTACAGCCTACAATAGATATGTCAGTGACAATGTCCATATAAGTATTGTGGTGAAAGAGCAAATCAGAGGCTGACATTTCTGTGATATGTAATTCAACTCCCGAAAGCCTGTTTACCAGCTACCAGTTACAAGTCAGCAATGTGATAGAATACCCTCCATAGAATACCTGGATAGAAGACCTGGATGAATGGAGCTCCAACAACATTGAAGAGGAGCTTTAAGGCATCTGGGACAAAGCAACCCACTTGATTGACACTCTCTCCATCACCCATGCACAGTGGCCTCGGTGTGGACCATCTACAAGATGCACTGCAGCAACTCTCCAAGGCTCCTGTAATAGCACCTTCCAAACCTGTGAACTGTGCCACCTAGAACATCAAGGCCAACAGGAGCATAGGAATACCATCTCCTGCAAATTACTACCCCTGCCTCTAGCCATAGTCATCCTGACTTAGAAATTAATCTTTGTTTTTTGACTGTTGCTGGGTTGCGATTCTGGAACTCCCTCCCGAACAGCACAATCTGAGTATCTCTGCAGCCCAACACCACCTACACCAGGACAATTAGAGATGGGCCATTAATGCCAGCCTTGCCAGTGATGCCAACATCCCAAGAACAAATTTTTAAGAAAGAGGGGCCAAATGGAGGATCCTTCCCTCACTGCTCCACTTGATGCAATTACCTTATTCTGACAACAATCTGCATTTATAAAGCACCTTCAATGTCAGTAAAAAGAAGTCTCAATGTGTGGAACTAGATTCGAAAACCCAATGGTAGAATCCAAATTTACCTGGAACTTTCAAAAGGTAATTCCTAAGGTCATAGTTCAATGGAAAATTGCTTTGTATCCAGCAGCAGAACCGAAAGCAGTGGGGTTAGTTGTCCAATTAAATACTACTTCCATTATGCAAATGAAAGAACTTGACAAGTTAAAATTGAGCTGTTTGACCTTTGCAAATGTTTCTCGCATCTGTCCTCTTGCCCGTAAGCTATGGCAGATGGAAATAATAAAAGAGTCAGGATCATTGGTGTTGGGCATCGGTTCTGAAGCAGGAATGTGCCGTGAAGTCACAGAAGGGCACAGGAAGCATGACCAAGCGAATGGGAGAAAAATGTTCAAAAGCATGTACTGTGATTAGAATATATTGTTACGATTTGATTGTGGTCAAGTGGGTTTAAAAGGAGAAAATGATTTCAGCAGCATTCACAACCTTACAGGAGATCTTTCTGCATAAGAGATGATTTGGAGATGCCGGTGTTGGACTGGGGTGGACAAAGTTAAAAATCACACAGCACCAGGTTATAGTCCAACAGGTTTATTTGGAAACACTAGCTTTCGGAGCACTGCTCCATCATCAGGTTGTGGAGGATAAGATCATTATACGCCACATGATTAAGGAACGGCATTCCGAAAGCCAGTGCTTCCAAGTAAACCTTTTGGACTATAACCTGGTGTTGTGAGATGTTTAAACTCTGCATAAGAGGTAGTGAGATAGTGTTTCAGGGTTGATGCACTTTCCTGACAGCATCTCCCAAACTTTCAACTTCCACCAGAGAGAAGAACAGCAGCTATATGAGAACATTAGTAACTTCACATTGCCCTCCAGGTCACACACCCTCCTGGCATGGACACATTGCTCCTTTACCATCACTGCCTTCAAATCCTGGAGTCTCCTGATAAACAGCACTATGCCAGTTCCTTCACCAAAACTCTGCACTGGTTCAAGAAGCAAGCACCTCACCTCCTTTCCTAGGACAATCGGGGATGGTTGATAAACACCAGCCTTGCTTGCAACAGCCAAATGCTGAGAATGCATGGAAATAAGCTTTGAAGGATAGACCTGGTTAGAATCTAAGAAGTGCTTGCAATGAAAATCAAGCAAAGATGAAAATAAGATTGCAATTTAATAACAAGTTAATTCAAATATTAATTTGTATGTAGTTGCTAATATATATATTTCTTCTTCCATAATCTTAAATCTGCCAACGATTTAAGTCTAGAGTGTAACATGTCTCCACAGAGCTCCTGAAGATCCATTTGAGTTTTATAATAAGTGTCATTAACATAAGATATTCTGGAGTGGCTTAACCACTAGAAGTGAGGACACTATCAATTGCACACGACTGAAAGTTGGAGGATAAGACGTGAAGAATTAGAAACTGATGAGGAGGAATCAGCATTTCCATATTGGAGTCAATGCACACCTTAAAATGTTGCACAATAGATTGATTTCAATCAGGAGAGAGGCCTTTTCAATCTTTGTGGTCAGAGGGCGATTGTAGCAATCATGAATGGACCTCCTCAAGCTTGCAGAAAGCTGGGAACCCCTGAGCTTAATGTGTCAGCGGGAAAATGATGGACTGTTTTCCACAGATCGGGCTTGGCACATTTGAGTCAGATGATACAAGCCAACTGAAGGCAAGTGACCAAAATAAGCTACTACATCACAAAATGTTACGAAGCAGACCAACTATGGAGTATAGAGAATACTGGGACTGCTCCACAGATCAGGTAGTGCCTGTGCAGAGTGACACGGAGTTAACCTTTCCAGCTGCTGTCCTTTCATTGGAATAGGACATGGTTAGATACACAATAGACTTTAAGCAAATGAAAGGGGGAAAAGATAGGAAAAAGAACAAAAGGCAAGGCTTGATGTAGGATATAGGGTTGGGAATATTGAATAATTCTGGAGTGAGATAAAGTTGAGTGGTTGAATAAGTAAACAAAATATACGCCTGGAGAAAGTGTGAAAGACAGAATATCTGCTCTCCAAAATGAAAAGCAAACACAATTAAAGGTGAACAATCAAAATGAGCTGAGAAAAAGTTCTGACAGACATTGTTGTTCAGCTCAGTCTTGGTTCGAGAGGACTGTGCCTAATCAGGAAATGAGCTGCTTCTCCTCATTGAGCTCCTTCTGAACATTGCAATCCCAATGCCCGCCCGCCCGCACTCCTGGTTTTTGGTCTGGGGAGAAGCGGTCTGGAATGGCAGCTGAGCCAGGAGACCTGGGAGATGCCTGGTGGAAACTGCCAGTTCCCAAGGTGGGCTGGTTGGAAAGTCTGCCTCAGGGTTCCAGCACCATATCTAAAAACTAAAATCGAAGATCACAACATCAAAACTTTCCTGCAGCCCTTATGTCTCACACTCTCTTTACACTTTCAGTCCCATTTGGTTCCCATGCCCCATTCATGCCAACCTATAGTCTCTATTGCCCTCGACCCATCACCCCAGCTGCACATATCCACGATTGTACCTTCTACTCCTCTACATAATCACCTTCGTACTCTCTATGCCAACTTATTGCCTAATTACACCATCATCCTTTCCCCCTATATGTACCATACCTTCTCATTAAACATGCAGAAATATTCATGCACACGGGAGAACAAATAAAGTTCTACTATTTAAAGTTTTATATCATGCTGCACTCTATTGACAAAAAAAGCACTCATTCACAAAACACACTTTGATAGATGTTGCCACTTTTCAACACTTCTTGAGAGCTCTTGGAAGTTCTTAACAATGCAACAATTTTTTGATACATCTTTGCCATCACACCTATTTCTCGACATTTCTTGACAAGGTCTTAACAACTCTTGACAAATTGAACAGGTCCAAAACAATTATGCACCTTTTACACCCAAGATTCCCCACAGTTAACACACCAAAAGGTCACATGACTTCCCCTTCAACAGATCCCTGACACCTCCAAAGAATCCCTGAGCTTCTGCTTGCAGAGCCTCCTTGGACCATATCCAAAGGGGCATGTTGACTCTCCAAAGATGAACACTGGCTATACAAAAGAAAGACACTAAAAACAGACCTGCTCTTACCTCGTCTAATCTCCACATGCCAGATTCCAGACAGCAGGCATTTCCAAATCCAAATTGAGCAGAGTCAATTGATGATTGAAATTACCATTTGACTTTGCAAAACACAGATGGACGAGCTCACCCCCAATCACAACCCTGCAAAACTTAGAAGTACTGGATTTGAGGCCAGAACTTAGGACTCCCAACATCATCTGCTATTTTCACCACAGCAAGAGAGGGTCTCCCTTGTGGTGAAATTTGTGGTTGGTCTCCCTATTGTACAGCAGATGCCATGATGAGCACTGGGTATGATTCTAATTCTAAACTGCGTCAGGGTGCAGGGAAACCATTGTTTCACGTGGGAGGAGTGTTTTGGGTCCTGGATATCGAGGAGGTAAATGGTGGAGAAAGGTGGATACTGGGGGCAAGTGCAAAATGGACCAGGCTATCACGAGGGAATTATCCCCTCAGAGTGCTGAAAGATACAGAAGCAAAATACACTGGATTTGAAAATATGAAACAAAAACAGAAACTACTGAAAATACGCAGCAGTTCCATTAGATATCACGTGACGATATTGCTAGAAACTTCAGACAGATGTAGGTTTAGTGATGGTTATAAAAGAAGAAAATGCCATCTCTTTATTATTTACAGCAATACTGTCTTGATATAGGGATTTACTATTTTGACAGAAATCTGAATTGAATTTGGGATCTTGAGGGCAGTAGAACTGGTCTGATTCACTGCTCACAGAAATTGGAAAGCTGATAGTTTTTCATCAGTGTCCAACCACATATTTTCCACTCTTCTCTGTTGCAAAGATATTGAAAGGTCATACACTATTCATCGTGATTCTCTTTTCCATGACTATAATGTTCCTTATTTCCAGTGGATGAGGCAATGGCACAGCCGGTTTTCTCGTGTTGTTATAGAGTCACAGAGATCTATCAACACAGAAGAAGGCCCTTCGGCCCATTGCAGCCAGTCAAAACAGCACCTAACCACTCCAATCTCATTTTTTGGCACTTGTCCTATGGTCTTGTATGCTTTGATATTGCAAGTGCACATCTAAGTACTTTTTACAGATGGCATGGTGACTCAGTGGTTAGCACTGTGCCAGGGACTCAGGTTTAATTCCAGCCTCAGGTGACTGTCTGTGTGGAGTTTGCACATTCTCCCTGCGTCTGTATGGGTTTCCTTACACAGTCCAAAAATGTGCAGGTGAGGTGAATTGGCCATGCTAAATTGTCCACAGTGTTAGGTGCATGAGTCAGAGGGAAATAGGTCTGGGTGGGTAACTCTTCGGAGGGTCAGTGCGGACTTTTGGGCCAAATTGCCTGTTTCCACACAGTAAGGAATCGAATCTAAATGTTATGAAGGTTTCTGTCTCAACCACCTTTACAGAAAATGAGTCCCAGATTCCCACCAGCCACTGGGTGAAAATGTTCAATTTTTAGTTTTTCAGATTTAGGTTTTAGATTTTATTATCACATGTACTCAAGTACAGAAGGACAGGAGTACAGTTAAAAGTATACAGTGTCAACACACATGTCATCTTAGGTGCCAAGGTACCCAGGGACAAAAAATCTTATATACAAGATAGTAAGAGAGTTAAAAAGTTAAGCATTACTTCATATAACAGTAGAAATATAAAGAAATAGGTAATTGTTTACTTAAAATCTTACATAAAGTTTGTTTCCTTACAAAGAGACCCAGGGGGTGCAGGTACATAGTTGCTTGCAAGTGGAGTCACAGGTAGACAGGATGATGAAGAAGTCCTTTGGTACACTTGCCTTCATTGGTCAGAACATTGAGTATAGGAGTTGAAACATCATGTTGCAGCTGTACAGGAAATTGGTAAGGATGCTTTTGGAATATTGCATTCAACTCTGGTCTCCCTGCTATAGGAAGGATATTGTGAAACTTGAAAGGGTTCAGAAAACATTCACCAGCATGTTGTCTGGGTTGAAATGCTTGAGCTACTGGGAGAGGTTCAATAGGCTGGGGCTGTTTTCCCTGCAGCGTCGGAGGCTGATGGGTGACGTTATAGAGGTTTATAAAATCATGAGGGGCATGGATAGGGTAAGTAGACAAAGTCTTTTCCCCAGGGTAGGGGAGTCCAAAGCAAGAGGGAATAGGTTTAAGGTGAGAGGGTAAAGACTTAAAAAGGACCCAAGGAGTAACTTTTTCGCGCAGAGAATGGTGCGTTAATGGAATGAACTGCCAGTGGAAGTGGTGGAGGCTGGTACAATTACAACATTTAAAAGGCATCTGGATGTGTATATGAATAGGAAGGGTTTGGAGGGATATGGGCCAAAAGCTGGCAAATGGGACTAGATCAGATTAGGATATCTGGTTGCTGTGGACAAGTTGGACTGAAGGATCTGTTTCCATGCCATACATTTCTATGGCTCTCAGGCTGGGGCTGTTTTCCCTGGAGCATCGGAGGCTGAGAGGTGACCTTAGAGAGGTTTACAAAATAATGAGGGGCATGAATAGGGTAAATAGGCAAAGTCTTTTGCCTGGGGTCGGGGAGTCCAGAACTAGAGGGCATAGGTTTAGGGTGAGAGGGGAAAGATATAAAAGAGACCTAAAGGGCAACTTTTTCACGCAGAGGGTGGTACGTGTATGGAATGAACTGCCAGAGGAAGTGGTGGAGGCTGGTACAATGACAACATTTAAGAGGCATCTGGATGGGTATATGAATAGGAAGGATTTGGAGGGGTGGGTGCTGGCAGGTGGGACTAGATTGGGTTGGGATATCTGGTCGGCATGGACGGGTTGGACCGAAGGGTCTGTTTCCATGCTGTACATCTCTATGATTCTATGACTCTATCTCCTCTAAACCTCCTGCCCTTTCCCTTAAATCTACGCCCCCCCCGGTCATTAATCCCTCCATCAAAGTGAAAGGTTCCTTCCTGTTTATCTTATCTATGCCCCCCCCCCCCCCCCCCACCCCCTTATCTCTGATGTTCTGATGTTTATGGTGATTGGACACAAGTAGCTTCTGAAGTGATAATAGCCAGAGCTCCAGCAAGCAGTGCATTGTTACTCTTTTTGTGCTCAAGGGACTTAAAAAATCTTGGAATTTGTCATTCAATATTTCCCAGGAGTGGAATAACCCTTAATATTGCTGCAAATTGTGAGTTTTAAATGGGTGCATTGTGGGGGTGGAGTGTGATCCATTTAAAAGAAAGAGATGAAAGGAATTGCTGGAGGAAAGCCAAAAATAAACCTCACGCATGCGGACAGGTTTTTTTTAAAAGCAAGGTAAAAATATCTAAGAAAGCAGAGGCATTATTTATGAAAGAGCCAAGGTTGTGAACTTCAAGTGAATGTATTCCTGATCACTAAACACATGATTTCTGCAGATAGGAAAGTTGCCTGCTGTTTGCAGATGCTATTGCAGTTACTGCATAAAGTTGAGACTCCCTCTTGTAAAATGCCTTACCTCAGATACGGTTTTGGAGCAGTATAATTTGCGCTGACAATGCCCCGCACAGGCCAAGGGAATGCCCAGGCATGAACTACAGGTATCGTAATTACGAGGCTCTGGGTACAATGTAGGGGACAAAGGGTTAACTTGATGGAAGGTATCAATGTAAAATGGGCTGTATAGAGTGGGCTGTCTCCTGGGAGAGCCAGTGTAATATGTGGCTGAGACATCATGAGGTTGAAGTCATAAGGTTGTCACTACACTGGCCTGAAACCACAGGCTAGGTTTTAAGAGGAGACTGACCACTCACTCCCACATGTAGACCTCAAATTGACCTACTCTAAATACTTAAAATTCCTGGTGAAGGGCTTTTGCCCGAAACGTTGATTTTCCTGCTCCTTGGATGCTGCCTGACCTGCTGTGCTTTTCCAGCACCACTCGAATCTTGACTCTAATCTCCAGTATCTGCAGTACCCACCTCCACCTACTTTAAATATGGTTGCCCCTCAGATAGAACGTACTCCACGATGAGGTGAGGGTCAGACCCCTGACCCTCAGTGTGGGGAAGTCCTGCCCCGGAGATTTGCTGGCCAAAGGCTTGACCAGCAACACCAGAACTGAGCAGTGGCTGCTGCTGAGACTGGCAGCTGTTCCTGGGAAGAGGAGAGCTTGGATCCCGGGGAGTGAGGGATAAGTCAGGTAGGAAAGAGGGAACTGAGGAGTGAGGGGTAGAGGAGGATGAGGGGGTGAGGTTTGGAGGCCAGGGACCAGGAGCAGGGAGGGAGTGGCTCCTTGGGTAATAGTCATAGAATAATAGAGATGTACAGCATGGAAACAGACCCTTCGGTCCAACCCGTCCATGCCGACCAGATATCCCAACCCAATCTAGTCCCACCTGCCAGCACCCGGCCCATATCCCTCCAAACCCTTCCTATTCATATACCCATCCAAATGCCTCTTAAATGTTGCAATTGTACCAGCCTCCACCACTTCCTCTGGCAGCTCATTCCATACATGTACCACCCTCTGTGTGAAAAAGTTGCCCCTCAGGTCACTTTTATATCTTTCCCATCCCACCCTAAACCTATGTCCTCTAGTTCTGGACTTCCCGGTCCCAGGGAAAAGACTTTGCCTATTTACCCTATTCATGCCCCTTATAATTTTGTAAACCTCTATAAGGTCCCCCGTCAGCCTCCGACACTCCAAGGAAAACAGCCCCAGCCTGTTCAGCCTCTCCCCATAGCTCAAATCCTTCAACCCTGCCAACATCCTTGTAAATCTTTTCTGAACCCTTTCAAATTTCACAACATCTTTCCAATAGGAAGGAGACCAGAATTGCAAGCAATATTCCAACAGCGGCCTAACCAATGTCCTGTACAGCTACAACATGACCTCCTACCTCCTGTACTCAATACTCTGACAAGAAAGGAAAGCATACCAAACGACACCCCTCTTTCCCATTATATGTAGGCCAACCCCCTCCAAATGATGTGCCCTTCCCTTTCCTCCTGCCTTTTCAGAAAGTCATACAAAGGCTCATTAATGCCCTTTAGGGAAGGAAACAGCCATCTTTACTTGGCCTGGCCTACAAGTGATTCCAAACCCACAGCCATATGGTTTATCATGAGGGGCATGGATAGGATAAATAGACAAAGTCTTTTCCCTGGGTGGGGGAGTCCAGAACTAGAGGGCATAGGTTTAGGGTGAGAGGGGAAATATATAAAAGAGACTGACGGGGCAACTTTTTCACGCAGAGGATGGTACGTGTATGAAATGAGCTGCCAGAGGAAGTGGCGGAGGCTGGGACAATTAAGACAATTAAAAGGCATCTGGATGAGTTTATGAAAAGGTAGGGTTTGGAGGGATATGGGCCGGGTGCTGGCAGGTGGGAGTAGATTGGGTTGGGATATCTGGTCGGCATGGAGGGGTTGGACTGAAAGGTCTGTTTCTATGCTGTACATTTCTATGACTCCATGGCTCTATGGGCGGCACGGTGGCACAGTGGTTAGCACTGCTGCCTCACAGGGCCAGAGACCCGGGTTCAATTCCCGCCTCAGGCGACTGACTGTGTGGAGTTTGCACGTTCTCCCCGTGTCTGCGTGGGTTTCCTCCGGGTGCTCCAGTTTCCTCCCACAGTCCAAAGATGTGCAGGTCAGGTGAATTGGCCATGCTAAATTGCCCGTAGTGTTAGGTAAGGGGTAAATGTAGGGGTCTGGGTGGGTTGCGCTTCGGCAGCGCGGTGTGGACTTGTTGGGCCGAAGGGCCTGTTTCCACACTGTAAGTAATCTAATCTAATCTATAACATTAGGGAGTGATAATAAATGCTGGCCTAACCAGCCACACCCTCATCCTGTGAATGTGTCAAAAAAATACAGATGGCATTCCCACTCTTGCCTGCCTGTCCCTAGCCTGCATATTGTAATCGCGGAGTCAGGATGGCCCTGAAATGGGCAATTATTGATCACTCGGTAGACTTTAGGACAGATGGCCTTATCAGCCCCTCCTTCTGATTACAGAGAATGGTTTGGGTTTGGTTGGAAAGTGATAGGCCAGTGTCCTTGATATTTTAAACATACCCACACCCCCCCCTGCACCCCAGCCACTTCCCCATCCACGTGTGAAAACACAACTGGTGAAGGACAGGAAAATCAGTCGGAGTCACTTTCTCCAGAAACACCGAGAAACAGTCACTTTGCAGTAAAACAGCTGCAATCCAAGGCGTTACAATCCCAGCTGATGATATTAGAGGACACAACAGAGTCCAGGCTGAAACTTACCCAATTTAGACCATCCATGCAATCAGACTGGTCAGAACTGAGTTGCCAGTTAGGCAGGGGGTAGCGTAGGGTGGGATGTGGAACCTCTCCTAAAGCTACCAGTAAGATAACGGCAGAATAGGACACTCCATCTGGTGCACTCCTGTTCTGCGGGTTCTTTGTCTTTCTCTTCTCCATCTGTCCTCCATTCCCTCCCCACCTCTCGGTCTTGGACTCCCAACTCTGAAGCAAGGGTGCCTGCAACCAGAGCAGATATACCAGCAACTGGAGCAGGGACACCAGTGACCAGGGACTGGAGCAGGGATACCCAGTGACCAGGGGCTGGAGCAGGGATACCCAGTGACCAGGGACACCAGTGACCAGGGACTGGAGCAGGGACACCAGTGACCAGGGACTGGAGCAGGGATACCCAGTGACCAGGGGCTGGAGCAGGGATACCCAGTGACCAGGGACTGGAGCAGGGATACCCAGTGACCAGGGGCTGGAGCAGGGATACCCAGTGACCAGGGACTGGAGCAGGGATATCCAGTGACCAGGGACTGGAGCAGGGATACCCAGTGACCAGCAACTGGAACAGGGACACCAGTGACCAGGGACTGGAGCAGGGACACCAGTGACCAGGGACTGGAGCAGGGATACCCAGTGACCAGGGGCTGGAGCAGGGACACCAGTGACCAGGGACTGGAGCAGGGATACCCAATGACCAGGGGCTGGAGCAGGGATACCCAGTAACCAGGGACTGGAGCAGGGATACCCAATGACCAGGGGCTGGAGCAGGGATACCCAGTGACCAGGGACTGGAGCAGGGACACCAGTGACCAGGGACTGGAGCAGGGATACCCAGTGACCAGGGGCTGGAGCAGGGATACCCAGTGACCAGGGGCTGGAGCAGGGATACCCAATGACCAGGGGCTGGAGCAGGGATACCCAGTGACCAGGGACTGGAGCAGGGACATCAGTGACCAGGGACTGGAGCAGGGATACCCAGTGACCAGGGACTGGAGCAGGGACACCAGTGACCAGGGACTGGAGCAGGGATACCCAGTGACCAGGGACTGGAGCAGGGACACCAGTGACCAGGGACTGGAGCAGGGATACCCAGTGACCAGGGACTGGAGCAGGGACACCAGTGACCAGGGACTGGAGCAGGGATACCCAGTGACCAGGGACTGGAGCAGGGACACCAGTGACCAGGGACTGGAGCAGGGATACCCAGTGACCAGGGACTGGAGCAGGGATACCCAGTGACCAGGGACTGGAGCAGGGATACCCAGTGACCAGGGACTGGAGCAGGGACACCAGTGACCAGGGACTGGAGCAGGGATACCAGTGACCAGGGGCTGGAGCAGGGATACCCAGTGACCAGGGGCTGGAGCAGGGATACCCAGTGACCAGGGGCTGGAGCAGGGATACCCAGTGACCAGGGGCTGGGGCAGGGATACCCAGTGACCAGGGGCTGGGGCAGGGATACCCAGTGACCAGGGGCTGGGGCAGGGATACCCAATGACCAGGGACTGGGGCAGGGATATCCAGTGACCAGGGACTGGAACAGGGACATCAGTGACCAGGGACTGGAGCAGGGATACCCAGTGACCAGGGACTGGAGCAGGGATACCCAGTGACCAGGGACTGGAGCAGGGATACACAATGACCAGGGGCTGGAGCAGGCATACCCAGTGACCAGGGGCTGGGGCAGGGATACCAGTGACCAGGAGCTGGGGCAGAGATACCCAACGACCAGGGGCTGGAGCAGGGATACCCAGTGACCAGGGGCTGGGGCAGGGATACCCAATGACCAGGGGCTGGAGCAGGGATACCCGTGACCAGGGGCTGGGGCAGGGATAGCCAATGACCAGGGACTGGAGCAGGGACACCAGTGACCAGGGGCTGGAGCAGGGATACCCAGTGACCAGGGACTGGAGCAGGGATACCCAGTGACCAGGGACTGGAGCAGGGACACCAGTGACCAGGGACTGGAGCAGGGATACCCAGTGACCAGGGACTGGAGCAGGGATACCCAGTGACCTGGGGCTGGAGCAGGGATATCAATGACCAGTGATCTGCTGTGGAGTGTGGCCACAGCTAGCAGTCAGACCACATGGAGCTTCCCAACCTCACACAGACTGGCACTGACAGCCCTCAGAGAGGGACTGCAATGTTTGTCTTTTTAACTTTGTTTTCTTGTTTTTCTGCCCATTGGTTAAACTGGGTATAACTTCTTTCTTCATGCCTCAATTCTGCAATATAAGGATTGTACCAGGATACTCTGTGCCATAGATGGCGCTGTAAGTGGTGACTTGTAAACATTTTGCTGTATTCATTTGAGTGCATGTAACAATAAAGCTCATTCAATTCATTTCAATGCCGAGGGGTAGAAGTGATCAATAATTACCCATTTCAGGTCCAATCTGGCCCACCGCTCCAACATGCTGGGAAGTGACAAGTAGTTGCAGTCGACTAGACTAGGAGGGGTTGGAGCTTGTTCAATGCCTTATTTATGCTGTAACTCACCTCATTAATTATCAGCTTCCTATGTTACCAAATTTACCAAACAAGCGAGATCTCACAATTGTGCAACATGGAGGTTGGAACAGGTACCTGGTGATCAGCACCACACAGCATCACAGAGCACAATCCACCAGCCAGAAACATCTCCCAAAGTCATCCTGTCCACCGACACTGACATCTCGTATTTGCCAGTCCATCCTGATTTTCATGGCACCTCTCCGATACACTGGCACGCTGCACTGGCACCACAAACTTGCATTGCAGGGTGCCTCAGCATCGAACATGTAAAGGATGCTTCAAGGACACTGAGGCAGCCCATGGACTAAACCAAGCGACATCTGAGGGCTGCTCACCTGCTCTGTTAGCTCTCTGTCACCTCTCATCCATGGCTGGCCCTACTGTGCTGGACCATTCCTATTACTAGACTGATTCTTCAAAACTATCAGCACTGCCATATCGATGTGCTCTTTTGCACAGACTCACAGACAGGCTGCTTGTCAGCAAGGATCAGTCCAGAGGGGGTGGTATGAGGGCACACCATGACGTCAGTTTAACACTTACAGCTTGTACCAGCTGCTCCTGTGTGATTAATGCACTGCACGTGTATTAAACCAAATGGCCATGTCGAGAAATGGCTGGGAGCTAGGTCTCAGTCCAGTCTTGCTGGGGGTTGGATGACTGGGGAGGGGCATGGGAGCGCAGTGCCCATCACTAGATCCCAGCTACCATCAGTCAAAGGAATCGTTCACATACAGTCTATCATTCATCTGTTCAGGTTGTGTGCCATTAGAGGATATGTTCAACTGCCCCTTGGGGACTCGGCAATGTTCAGAGTGCCAGCCAATGCCATCAGACAAAGAGAATATCTTTTGAAGTTTCTTGGTTGTTTTGTAAATTCTCAATCATTAAACATAGCTCTTCATCACATTTCTCACTCCTGCTTTCCTCTTTCTCACCTGGATCCACCAATTGCGAACACACTTCATCAAAGATGGGGCTTTCATTCGCTTTGTCTCCTCTGTTGAGAAACTGGCAGCCAAAAAATCAAAACACATTTTTAAAAAAGTACAGTTTGACATTCCTAGCTGTGATTTTAACACAGATGAAAAAAAGGAAGCTCTGCAAACTGAAGGTTTCCTTTTGAAATTGTGTTCGGGGAAATGTACCTGTGTCCATGGTTAACGTTGAAATATTTACATGTGAGGAACGTACCTGAAGTAAAAATGTTCATTCAGTGTCTCCATGTCCTTTCACAATGAACTACTTTCTCTAAGTCTGTCATAACCTTGTACACCACTATCAAATCTCCCTCAAATCTCCTACTTCCTGGATAACATGCCAACAACACAGTGACAATGCAAAGGAACATAACGACATTACCCATAGTGTTAACCATTGGGTCAAACCTACAGTTCTAAGCAAATTAGACATATCCCATCTATCAGAGTTAACCTGTTATGCAATCTTACCTCAGATGACATTGATAACAATGACAGTGCCTATTAAAATATCATGCATGGGTATTAAAAGTACTGCAGATAAATGATGATAACTTTAAAATGGGTTTCTCCATTGACAAAGCTTGAGGTGGAAAATGGAATATTGAAACCTGTGCAGAATTTTCAATATTTTTGTGAACACTGCTCTATCTTCTATGGCTTATATTATGGAAGGCAATACCTCAGTGAAAAGGGATGATTCCAAAACTTTTGAACAAGAGTTCTCCACATAAGAAATTGAATTGTTTTGGCTGTCGGGAAGTTAACTCAAAGAGCATTACTTTTTTTCAGAACTGTGAAATTTTTGAAGTTATGGAAAAAATACAAGCCCACAACGAGAGAGCAAGTTTTCCTCAATAAGCCAGTAAGTCAGATCAAACTTGAGCAAATTATCACACACTTAAATCTTTATTAACAGATTTACATAATTACGACATACACCTCCTCACCTAATTATCATATGTGTTTATTTTAGTTCTTTTTAAATTGTGCACCAGTTAATGCCCATGACATCACACAGTCACACACAATTCACAATCAGAGCCATGGAGTTTGTTTTAGGTGGCTTGAAGATGCTAGAACAGGCATGGTGGACCAAATGGCTTCCTTATGTAGTTCAGAGGTGATTGGGGATGTGTCTGAGAGACAGGATTAGGCGCTTTATAAATTTCAGTCTGTCTTTGGTTCATTTGGTTATAAATTGAGAGGGTTCTTGGGCCAGTGTCCCAGTTCTCTGGTCCTCAACCAGACTGAAGTCTGAAACTATCAACAGATCAAACCAAAAGAGATTTTAAAAGAATTTATGGTTTGTTACAAACTCCTGCTTTCAGCACATTAGGTTTCAAAACTGACACTTGTATTCATCTAATACAGAGAATTCGAGACACATTTAACAGTATTTAGAAAAAGTGGAAGCAGGTGTCACAATATCACGGATGTCTATCTCAGAAAATCACTTCACTTCTGAATTAATGACATAAAGCCATGGAACTAATAACATTTCAATCAAAGGAGAAATGAAATTACCTGAATGGCTTTAATAAGCCAGTCTGATATTTCAAAGAAACTTAACAAAACCTTGCCACAGCGGTAGAGAGTTGGTGATTTACTTACTCTTTGCACTTCCTGTTTGTAACAGGTGACGTTGTTTTAGTATAAAGAGCTAGTGACTTAAGTCATTAATAAGCAGTTATATGGGGAAAAGTCTAGTTAAGACTTTCTGATACAATTTGTGCTTGTAAACACTGATGATCTTTACTCCAATCAGTGTCAAACTTATCAGCGTAATGTAATTCTTCTGATGTGTGCTGGATAATGCAGAAACTAACTTGGCTCATTCTCCCAGCTAAAGCACAAAGGCTGGTCACATGGGTGACTAGCAAAATAATAACAAACATTTATCAATAGCAGAAGAACAAACTTGAAATTATCCCTGGTAGAAATGGAACAGAGATCTCTGCATTTCCTGTCCCACAAGCAACTGCTTAATTTATTTGCAGGGAACATACATGAATTAGAAACCACAGGACCAGAAGACACACTTCATGAGTAGCAACTTACAGGTTCATTTCAGCAGAGAACTGTGTTGGGTATCTCTGAGGAATTGTGCAATGAACTTCAAACTCAGTTGTAATTATATGGGATTTGCAGTCGGTAGGAAGATCACAGAAACTATTAGATCCTGTCTACAGATTCTTTGCAGCCATTTGAAAGGCTTGCGATGTAAGTGTATATTTGGGAGAAAGGCTTTACATCGAAAGTAGTTAAACCAGTAAGTGCACACCTCCACACATAACCACAACCTGTAACTTGGAATCATAAGGGTCATCCTGCTCCCACATCAGAGCGGGAGCTGGTCATATTTTAATCTAAGGGTCACCACCCCTCAGGCAAGGAGAGAGATCCACCATCATGGCAACATTGGCTGGTGCAGGAATTCAACCCATGTGACTGGCATCATTAACCAGCCATCCAGCAAACTGAGCTAACCAACTGCCATTGGAATTATAAAGGAACTGTGAATGTATCCAACGTATCTGTAGCACCATTTATACACTCGAAGTTCATAATGGCTTTAAACAATTTTGCTAACAAAGCCCCTCTGGTGTTCTTTGTGGTGAGTTACGGGATATACTACAAAGCTCAGCAGGAAATAAGGGTGAAAGCTGCAGCAAATGCTATACTTGTCGATGATTATTGGTGTTGGAAGATCGAAGGAAAGAGGAAGCATATGCGTCTCATGCCATTCATATCCTCTGGGCATCCCAATGTACTTTTCAGGCATTAGTAACTTTTCAGATTCCATTCTGATCATTATGCAGCCATACAATATACAGCAAGATCCCACAAACTGAAATGAGATGCTTGACCAGCAAAGCTGCTTTTCTTGATATGGGAGGTACTTATTGACCAGAACTCCAGGAGAAAACTTTCATGGCGATTCAAAGAAGGCAGAGTGTTTAGCAACAATTCAGCACTTCCTCATTACCACATTGAGATGGCAGCCCAGATTCTGTACCAATGTCTCTGACTGAGGGTACAGAGTACTTCATGAAACCAGGACTGACACCTTCAAAGGTATTTACCTGTTTTTGCCTTTTTTTTTAACCACGAACCTTTCGTGTACTGTTCATGTGCTGTCAGTAACATCACTTTGTAGACTGTAACAGATCAGTGCACAGAGGGAAAGGCTGAGGTTTCTGATAATCCAAGTTCACAATCTCCTTCAAAACTGGCAGCCCTGATCACACAGGAGACATTTGACCAACATCAGTCCGTAACAGCCGGGAACAGGTTTGAACCCAGTGCTGTAGGAAGGCTAGCAGCTGGTGCAACTCATTGTAATAATTTCAAACCATCTCTTGTAATTTTGTTCAACTGTTTCTTTATGATCCACCTGGGTGTGGTCAAACTAAATCTTATCTTAAATTTCAGTTGTGCAAATATATACCATTTCGTCAATGCTGGGCTGGGAGTTGACAGCCTAGAAATTAAGAATGAAATTCGGTGATCTATACATAAAGCGTCAACAGCAGTTTGCATTTACATAGTACTAGATATAGGCAAGGTTCCCAAGGCACTTTCTGCGTTGGTATTCCTTTGGTTTATGAAGTTCAGTGAAGACTAAGGTGTCTGGCTTTAGGGCAGCCGCAGAAATGGGACAGGAGATGGAATGATCAGAAAGAAATGGCTATGAGACGCCAGTCTTGCATTTTAAGTACTCGTGTATTGCCTGACGAAGGCAAGGGGTTCCATGTAAAACATAGGGGCTAGATAGGGGAAGTGGATTGAGTAAAATGAAATAGTTTGGCAATCACTTGCAGATTAAACAATATCTCTAAATTGGAGGTAAAACCAAAGCAATCCAATAATGGTAAGATGAGGTTAGTACTTAGCTCCTCAATAGCAGAATGTCTGTTTAAAATCAGAATAACTAATTGTGAATATAAAAGCAGCATTCAAATGAGCAAGGAACCACAAGGGCCCAGCCAGGTGGCGAGTGAGTGGGAAATCCTTCAAGGGTTGACTTCTTTCATAACCTGTGGTTCCTTGTGTAGGCCAGAAGCCGAGCACTCAGCCTGTCATGTCTCCATGGTTTCCCAAAGCCCATCCATCAGGAACAAGCCTCAAGTCACAAAGGTCTTGGAATACTCCAACTCACTTGGGATGGTTGAGTCTGCAATAATGTTGAAAAAGATCAGTGCCTTCCTGGACAAAATATTTTACTTGACCATTACTTGCACCATTAAATTGATATCCACTCCAACCATGACCAGCACACTGTGTCTGTAGTACATTTTATCTGCCACAAATTTCTTTTCTTGTCCATGATTGAGAAGAACAAGTACAGAATCGTTAAGGTACACCATCAACTCCATGTCCGTCTTTTGGATCAGACCTCATTCTGATTTGAACATTGATTACCATTTCTTCATCACCATCACGCCAATCCCCTCTCACCCATTGTAGGTGCAGTGTAAACGTAACGTGTTCTGAAATGCAAGGGGAAAGCACACCACTACCTCCTAAGGGCAACTGCGGATGACCAATAAATGGAACCTACAAAAGGACTGTAAGAACCTTTATTCATGATGAAGGGCTTTTGTCCGAAACGTCGATTTCGCTGCTCCTTGGATGCTGCCTGAACTGCTTTGCTCTTCCAGCACCACTAATCCAGAATATTATAGATGCATCCTATCCCACCGATGACATGTGTAAAATATGTAGACCATTTCTCTTCACTCGCAACATGTTGCTTTGGGGCAATGAATAGCCAATGTCTTGATTGCGTTTCTGCTTTCAGTCAATAACTGATTCCATGGCCTGGGTTTTAATGTCTCTGACTATGTGTTGGGATGGGGTTAGAGGATGTTTAGAAATTCCAACTCTGGAATTCTAGCACATTGCCAGTGCTCCCAGTTTTTGGCAGTGGGGGATCAAGTTACACGTTGCAAGCCTGTGCCCTTCACTCCCCACCTCCATTGAGGGGGCAAGCATTTCCTATTACCCTACAAGTGGACCAACGTCTCCCATGATCCACAGGTCACACAATATCACAGGAGTCACGATCCACAGTCTGGATTTGGACATTTTTGAGAGATTAGTTGAAAAGGTCTTAGCCACCGGGGGTCAGTTAATTCAGTTGGCTGGATGGCTGGTGTGCAATGCAAAATGACACCAACACTGCAGGTTCGGTTCCTGGACCAGCTGTGGTCACCACGAAGGTCCCATCTTCTCAGCATCACTCCTTACCTCAGGTGGCCCTCAGGTTAAAACATCATGAGTTATCTCTCTCTCTCTCTCTCTATTGAAACAGTAGCCCAATGGTCTCGGGGACTATGGTGACTTTAACTTTATTTACCCATACTTCCATGTAAATGTCATGTTAAATCATATTCCACACCTACCCCAATGGTCTATTAAATTTTCCATGTCACTTAAATGATCAATCAACCGATGTACACAATCCATGTGGAGTGAACGTTAAAAAGTCCACCCATACCTAAATTTCTGTGAAGAGACTTGTAGCTATAAGCCGTGAAAAGTGACAATCAGCCAGACTTTTAAACTATCAGTAACATTAGCTGTAAGCACTTGACACTCCCTTAATTTGTGAAAATAAACAATGAGCCATTGACAAAAGAGATCACAGTGAAATAGCTGAATATAACATTATAAAGCTGCCAAACAATTTGGCTAAGTTCTCCCTTCTTCCATTTTGAGCCACTAAATTTAATATTTTTATAGGAATATTGGCTTTGAGCCAGGCCTCATTCAGCAACCGTCAGTGTTTCTGCTTCCAATCCTCTTCGATTACAATACTGTTAATTTTTTACATTTTATTTCAACATCCCTTTGATCAGTTTCCGTATATTTTACATCTTAGCTGATTCGTATTTAATCCCTATTTCTCTATTTAGTAATTAATTTTGTTGATGTCCGTAGTTGTGCACTTGTTGCTTTGAGTGATTTAAAATGTATGATGAAAATGCAATGACACACAAACTATTTTCCTCAAATCAAATTTTATTCAAATTTTTCTTAACACAGTTTTCCCAAGCCAAATTTATGGCAAATCAGAAAAATACACATTTGCATTTATAAGCCAACTTTCTTATCCTCAGGGTATGCCAATATACCGTTGAGTAAATTATTAATATTTATTTTTAATTCCCTACAGTGTGGAAATAGGCCATTTGGCCCAACAAGTACACACCGGCCCCCAAAGAGTAACCCGCCCAGACCCATTTCCCTCTGACTAATGCACCTAACACTATGGGCAAGTTAGCGTGGCCAATCCACCTGACCTGCACATCTGTGGACTGTGGGAGGAAACCAGAGCACCCAGAGAAAAACCCACGCAGACACGGGGAGAATGTGCAAGCTCCACACAGACAGTCACTTGAAGCAGGAATTGAACCTGGGTCCCTGAGGCAGCAGTGCTAACCACTGAGCCACAACATCACCCAAAATGGTAGGCCCAATTGTTTATAAGGTAAATGTCAACAATCAATTTGCATATTTTGTACTGTTGCTGTTAAGACACACAAGAATATTGGCCTGTTTGTTTAAATATAAGACTAATTGTGGAATGTGTCAGCAAGTTAGCCACAGTTTGACTGTATCTAGATTTTCTTTTCTTTTGTGTGAACTAAGCAATTCACGTGTTGATTTAAATCTGAACGCAGAGTATGACAGATTCTGGAAATCTGAAATGAAAACAGAAAATGCTGGGAATGCTCAGCAGGTCAGACAACACCAGCGGAGACAGAAGCGAAGTTAGTGCTGCAGGCTTTATATAAACAGCAAAGGTTATTACAAAGAGATTTCCTTGGGCGACAGACAGCTATTGGTGGGGATTCTGCTTTTCCCAGTCTCACCAATTCCAGGCCCATTTTTATTTCTTTGAACAGTTAATTTATTTATTATTTGAGAAGAGCCATGATTTTTTCCTCATCTTTATTGACCTTGAATTGAGTGGCTTCCTGATGCCAATTCAGAGGGCATTTAAGAGGGAACCACATGGCTGTGGAACTGGAGTCACATGTTGACTATTACCTCCGTTAAAAGACATTAGTGAGTGAATGTGATAATGATTGTTATTGGTCACCATTACTGAGACTAGCTTTCAGCTCCAGAGTTTCAATAATTGATTTTAATTTGACAAGTCCCAATGAATCAGGGAATATACTGAACCAGTGCCCCCTAGTCTATAAGCTTGGGCCTTTGGATTACCTGTGTCATGAACATTATTCACTATTTTCTCCTCAAATTGACCTATTTCTAATTTCTTTGGTCTTACACCATCTTTCCTTTCGTCAATTATTTTTTCCTGCCTTTTGCCATGGCTATTTCCCTTTTTCTCCCCACACCCCAAATTCAATCCTCACAATTGGTTGCAACTTGTTACTTTTCTAGCTTTTTCCAGTTTTGATGTAAAGTCATTGAACTGAAACATTGGCCCAGAATTTCAAAGGTAGGTGCACAATGTCGGAAATGTTGGTCAAAACCCTCTCGGGCAAACATCCCCGAACAGTTGGATTTCGTTCTAGGGGCTGTGGAAGCAGCTTGCAGTGTGCAGGTTCGATTTTGACCGTCTGAAAACAACTCAGAGGCAGCCACAGGGATTACTGCATGCCAAGGCCGGCTGGCTGAAAGACTTCATCCCGGTAATAATAAAAGCAGTTAGACTCGTTAGTTCTCCACTCAAACCCTCTGCCTATTCCCGATGCACCATCCATGCCACCTTATGTATGTGGTCCCTCATACTCATCATGCCAATCTCTAACCTTATACCCACTCCATGATCCCTGCAGCTCCTTTGCCAAGTTAGTGCCAAAACATGCCAAACCATGACCCCACTCATTCTATGGCTCCTCATTGTCCCTCTGCCAAGCTAGTGCCAACTCATGCCATCCCATGAAGTCCTACTCAGCTGCTTGGTCCATTATTGTGGCTACACCAATTTAATGCCAAACAATGACTCCACCCAGCCCTTTCGCCATATATGCTCCATGCTAGTACCATGGGCAGAATTGAAGAGTCATGGCAAGATGAAATGAAGACGTAAACATCTATGACAGATTTGACTATGTAAAACAATCTCCCATTAATAATTAATAAAAGCAAATTACTGCGGATGCTGGAATCTGAAACCAAAAGAGAAAATGCTGATAAATCTCAGCAGGTCTGGCAGCTTCTGTAAGGAGAGAAAAGAGCTGATGTTTTGAGTCTAACTGACCCTTTGTCAAAGCTCTTTTCTCTCCTTACAGATGCTGCCAGACCTGCTGAGATTTATCCGCATTTTCTCTTTTGGTTTCCCATTAATAATTGTCCATCCAATACATTTGTATCTCTTGGAGTACTTAATTCCTTATTTAAAAAGTAAACATTTTTATTCAAAGAAAGCTAACCCTCGTTAGGAGCTCTGTCAATCAAACTGTCCCTCACTGTGAGAATGATAGGTTGTCCAAGTGGTCAAACAGTAATAACACTATAATGATAGCCTTAAGGTTTGTGTCAAGAAGCAACAATTGAAATTTCAAGCACAGCATTTTTTTTCAACTCAGGGGCTGATGTGTTCCAAAATGTAAAGAGATAGAGAACTTAATTAACTTGTCCGTCACTAATATTATGTGCATTCACATCTATCTGCTCTTAAAAACCCTAAGTTATCCACTTGGGGAATAGGACCTCTCGCCTGCAAAAATTGGGTCAGCATTGAGTTTAAAAAGCCCTGATGCATTTAAATATCTTACTTATATAAATGGGAGTGGGACTTCTGGATCTATGATGCTTGTACCAATTTGGATAAGGTGCAGTGATTTTCAACTCGGTGAAAAGCCAGGGCTATAAACTTTGTTTCTCTCTTCACAAATATTGCCAGACTGGCTGAGGGTTTCTAGAATTTTCTGTTTTTATTTTGCTCTAACTCAGTCTGTAACCACTAATCTGTGGGTTTGCCCCAGCCACAATTTCATCACAATTTGAACTCACAATCTCCTGGTTACAATCCCAGTGCACTTTAACCACAACATAACATCAGCGAGTTAAAACATGCTCAAGTACATGACAGTCTCATTTTCAAGATTCTTGTAAACTCATTGAATTCAATGGTGTTTAAGGAGATCTTTTAGTTCATCATGTTAATGCCAGCTCTTTTAAAAAGCTATCCCATTAGAATTACTAGTCTTCTCTCCAAGCTCTACAAAGTTGAAAGTCCCCATTGTGGGGTGGCACGGTGGCTCAGTGGTTAGCACTGCTGCCTCACAGCACCAGGGTCCTAGGTTTGATTTCAGCCTTGGGTGACTGTCTGTGTGGAGTTTCCACGTTTTCCCTGGGTTTGCTCCGGTTTCCTCCCACAGTCCAAAGTTGTGCAGGTCAGGTGAATTGGCCATGTTGAATTGCCTGTAGTGTTAGGTGCATTAGTTAGAGGGAAGTGGGTCTGGGTGGGTAACTCTTCAGAGGGTTGGTATGGATTGGTTGAGCTGAAGGGCCTGTTTCCACACTGTAGGGAATCCAATCTAATTCCATAGGCTGTCACATTGTAAGAGAACGGATTAACCCTAGGGTCACCATACCTCCGGCAAGGGGCAAAGTTGAGAAGAAAAAATCTTCACAGTGACCCCAGCTGAGGTGGGAATTTAACCCACTCTGTTGGCATCACATTTTTTCTCTCAAGGTTTTATCCAATTCTCCACTTAAAAGTAACTATTGAATTTTCGTGCATGACTTTCAGGCATTGTAATTCAATTTATAATGACATGCTCTATGTCAGGACTTAAACAGCTATGCACTGAAAAAGAATTACCTTTGTAACAGGTCAGATTAACAAGCATTGACAGGGTCTTCTCCTTTTATGGTGTGCCTTGTATAAAGGAACATGTATTGGGCACAGTGAGATATAAACATAAGGACTATGAGCAAGATTAGGCAATTCAGCACCTCAAGCCAGTCCTGTCATTTAATATGATCATGGCTGATCTTATCTTGGCCTCAACTCCACTCTCCTGCCAGCTCTCTCTAACAATCCCACTCAGTGCCAACCACAGCCTCATCAAGGACAGGCTGTAGGATCTCCAGGCAAAAGGAGGGAAAGAACACAGGGACTTGTTATGCCAACAAATCCGTGATATAGTTATCCTATGCATTCATTACTTTTACCTTTAGCGTTCAGTTTGCATCCATCATTTCTAATCCCTTCGCTCACAAGGAATACATCAGAAAGCTGTCATCTCACTGAAATCTTGCCTTATCTATATCCCCAACTCTATTCACTCATCCTTATCCCAAATCCCTCATTACCTCGAGTCACATTGTCATACAACATGGAAACAGACTCTTCAGTACTACTTGTCCGTGCCAAACAAGTTTCCCAAACTAAAACAGACTGATTTGCCTGCATTTGGCCCATATCCCTCTAAATCTTTTCTATTCATGTATTTGCCCAAATGTTTTTCAAATGTTGTGACTGTATCTGCATCTACCACTTCAGGCAGTTCATTCACAAACAAACCACCCTCTGAGTAAAAAAGTTGCCCCTCAGGTCCCTTTTAAATGGTTCTCCTGTGATCTTAAAAATATGCCCTCATAATTTTAAACTCCCCTACGCTAGGGAAAAGATCTTGGCCATTCACCCTATGCATGCCCCTCATAATTTTATAAACCTCTATGAATTCACCCCTCAAACTCCATTGAAAAAATATCCAAGTCTACCCAGCCTCTCATTATAATCCAAACTCGCCAGTCCTGGCAACATCCTTGTAAATTGTTTCTGAACCTCCTCACCAATTTAATAATATCCTTCCATTAGCAAGGTAACCAGAACTGTACACAGTGTTCCAAAAGTGACCTCAACAATGTCCTGGACAACCACAACATGATGTCTTGACTCCTCCACCCAATAGTCTGAGCAATGAAGATAAGTGTGCTTAATGCCTCCTTCACCACCCTTAAACACTTCTGCTTAGAGAAACAACTGATATAACATTAATTGCTATTTGCACAAGATTTCCAAACCATCACACTGTGTGCCTGCATATGTGTGGTATGTGCATGTGCAGAAATATTTCTTGATTGCACTCCTGAAAGGTTTGGTTCTGATGTTTAAGTGGAGCTCGTTTGGCTTACACTCACAGTCAAAGGAAATAGTTTCTCACTCGCTGTGCTATTGGTTACCATTAATAGCTTGTAAACTTCAGCTGACAGGTTGTATGACAGACAGCAACTTGTGGTCAGACAGTAAAAGAATTAAAAAATACAAAATAATCTGAAATCTCCTCTCAAATCTGGTGTTATTTTTGTGGCATTGTTTTTTTTTCATATTTATAAAAACCCAGCTTCTTGGGAAATTCGAAAAGCGTTATAAAGTATAGAACAGCCAGCAGTAAAAACCACCTGTCAAGTGGACCACAAAATTCCAAGAAGCAACCAGCATCTTCAGTAAATAACATGCACATCAAAAGGTAGGGTGCATACATTTGGTGTATCTACAAGCGATAAGGCTGTGCGCAGAAGTCAATATGAACCACTGTTATATTTCAAAATCTCCACTGCAAAGCTTTTTGGAAGCTCACTAAATGAGAGATGAGAATTCCTGTTGGAAATTTCAGAGGAAAGTGCCAACTGGCTGTGGAGCTGAATTTGTTTCCATTGTGAAATAACTACAGAGGCCAGCATTCTGTCAGTAAGTCACCCCTTTTAGATTAGATTACTAACAGTGTGGAAACAGGCCCTTCGGCCCAACAAGTCCACACCGCCCCGCCGAAGCGCAACCCACCGATACCCCTACATTTACCCCTTACCTAACACTACGGGCAATTTAGCATGGTCAATTCACCTGACCTGCACATCTTTGGACTGTGGGAGGAAACCGGAGCACCTGGAGGAAACCCACGCAGACACGGGGAGAACGTGCAAACTCCAGACAGTCAGTCACCTGAGGTGGGAATTGAACCCGGGTCTCTGGCACTGTGAGGCAACAGTGCTAACCACTATGCACGGTATTTGATGCTGATTGAGCTTCCTCAGAGCTAGCTCTCAGAGGAAACATAACCTCTGACACTCCTGCTTATACCTGTCAGCCAGGGCTCCCTGACTGGACAAGGTTAACAACCCCAGTCAGGGTACCCATATTCGATGAGGTCCCCTGGCTGGCCTTGTTACAATCACTACACATTGCACTTGACATATTCATTATTTTGTAATAGCAACACTAACTCAATTTCTTCCGCATTCAAAATCATGTGATAAGAACAGGCCATGCCCAGATATTTCCACCCACTTCCATTTATTTTTGGATAGTGTTTGGCTGTTAGTTTTGAATAATGCTCACTTTAGGGAATGCTGTAAGGAAAGCCTTACTGCCACTGTCTCCATGACAATCAGGGACAGGCAACAAACACCGTTCTGGCTAATTGCAAAGAATAGGAAAAGGAGCATCACACTCCATGCCATTGACCCCCGTTGAAGGTACATGTGTGAAGGCACTGGGTGTGGATACATTCAGTCTCTCATCCACGTTTACAGAGTCAGCCTGCATTCACTATAAAGGACCACACATATAGAAAGCCAAAGTGTGTGAGCTGCCAAAGGTTGTGCTGGTTAACCAGATTTCGGTGAAGGAGTCAATACTTTCATGAGAAAGAGAGAGGATGGTCAGAGCTTCGAAGAGGCAAGACACAGAGATCAGAACAGATTTCACTGCAGTAAACCGAATTCGTTGTCCATCAAATAATGAAGTACAAAGAAATTGGCATGAAGCAACAAACTGTCTCTGGTGAAAGGAAAAGGGAGAAGAAGAGATGTAAAGTCAAAACTTGTTTCAAAACCCATTACAACAGCAACAGTTCAAGAGTACTTCACTCAGTTGTAAGGGACTTTGCGAAGTTCTGAAAAATGAAAAGTTTGCAAGATGACTTTCCAAAGTAGCTTCTGCAGTTAACAAGTCATGAGCTGGAAATTCGGCTTTGTGGCACCCATATTTTGGAGCTGTTCTGATTTGGTAATGATAAAGCATCTGCAGTTGGCACATGGCCATCCAGCATAGCCATTCATTTAAACAGGTCCCTGAAATGTCACTTCTCCTTCTCTCCATCTCACTGTTGAGTCTCTCCAATCCATTTTGTTTTTATTTCAGATTTGTAGCATCTGTGATATTTCCTAATTATTGGGTAATTATTTTAAAATGTAAGGCCATGACAGAGAGCTGGATGGGTGTGAAATAAGTCAAAAAGTGTGGCGCTGGAAAAGCACAGTAGGTCAGGCAGCATCAGAGGAGCAGGAGAATTGGCGTTTCAGGCATACATCCTTCATTCCTGATGAAGGGCCTATGCCTGAAACATTGATTCTCCTCCTCCTCGATGCTGCCTGACCGACTGTGCTTTTCCAGCGCCACACATTTCGACTTTGACCTCCAGCATCTGCAGTCCTCACTTTCTCCAAGGTGTGAAATAAACAAGCAGGATGATGATTAATGTTGGTTGGAATAGGTGTGGGATAACACTATTGCTACAAGTATTTATGAAAACACAGTAAAATGTGTAGAAGTCGCCATAAGCTGGCAGCATTTTAATTACATAAATTATAAAAGGAAATAAATCATAGAGGAAGGACAAATTACACTTTTTGTCCCTTACATGGCATTGCAATTTCCTAGGTGGATATAGGATGTCACCATACTGCGCAGCCGGCAAACCATTCCCTGAGGATGCAACAAACCAAGGAGGAAGCATAGCTGAAAATGTGTTGCAGGAAAAGCGCAGCAGGTCAGGCAGCATCCAAGGAGCAGGAGAATCGACATTTCGGGCATGAGCCCTTCTTCAGGAACACATTTTCAGCTCTGATCTCCAGCATCTGCAGTCCTCACTTTCTCCAAGGAGGAAGCATACTAAACAGCTCCCATTGTCGGCTGAACATCACTTTTGCAAAGCCATCTCATTGTCGCCAATACTCCAGGTATCACCACAGCCAACCCTCGAGGACCAGGGCTCATCTCAACCTCTGATTAACTGTACAAATCAGCTCCTGAAGTCCGAGAGATCATTCACTCCACTGCTGTTGCAGATGCCACCAAAACATCAGAGGATAAGAATGGGCCCCAATTCGTCAACACTGTCACAGCTTCTCAAGTGTGCCTCCCCATGGAATGGACTAGATCCACCGCCCAACAGCTCCACACAACCTCTCTCCACCACCACAGCCGCAGAGAGAAGGAAAGATGAATTTGATCGAAAAGCTAAATGATGGAAAATTTTTAAAAATGAAGGGTGGGATTGGTCATGTGAGAAGGAGAGGAGGGGCTTAGAGCCTGAATGCCACCTATCCTTTAGCCTTCGCCATCTTGAAACTGCTCAAGATATTGAAGGTATTCTATCTTGAAGACTATTGCAACAGCCTAACAGTTCTTCTGCCTGTTTGCACTGTATAAAGAAAATATCCATTAGTCCCTAATAATATATCAGTTATAAACTAATTAAGCATTCAGCTTGATGTATTAAACTGTATTGCATCTGAAACAAATAAACAAACAAACATGGTACAATTCCAATATTTGAAAGGCATCTGGATGGGTACATGAATAGGAAGGGTTTAGAGGGGTATGGGGCAAGTGCTGGCAAGTGGGACTCGATTAATTTTGGATATCTGGTCAGTATGGACCGAAGAGTCTGTTTCTGTGCTGTACGTCCCTCTGTCTCTCTGAATCTTACTGCACTCTGGGCAATTAAGGCAATAAATGCTGGCTTAGGCAGTGACATCCTCATCCCCTGATTGAATAAAAAACTAAAATCCTCAATAATGGCGAAGCTATGAGGACGAATTCTGAGGAACAGAATATAAATGCACTGGGAGGCTGAGAGAGACCTGGATTAATCAGAGCTCGTCAATATGGGTTTTCTTAAGGGAAAATTGTATTTGACAAATTTGATTACATTTTTTCAGAAGGTAACCAGGAGTATTGAAAAGGGTAGTGCACTTGGTGTGATCTACATGGCTCTTGATAAAGTCCCTCATGGTAGACTGTCAGATCCAAAGTAAAGTATTACATGGATTCAAAATTGGCTGGAAGGCTAGAATCAGAGACTGATAATAGATGGATGTTACTGTGATTGTGTTCGGTTCTTTTTCCTGAGATCCTTACATACTTGATGCAACTGAAAATACCAACTTCTGTGAACAACAACCAAATTTTATTAAGCGCAGAACAATATAAGGTTTGGAGAAACCCTGAACACTCCTCGCCATGCTTGTGAGGCATATGCAGGGAAGTTCTCTGAACAAAGGAAACAGTCCTTCCTTTATACAAAATCTTTACATCACAGTTAGTAATGCCCACAAAACAACCTCCAATCACTCCCCCACAGTCACATGCCACTCAAGACACAATGCAGTGACCACATCGTCTCCAGAAACAATGTAATGCAAATCCTTTAATGGCCAGATCTGGTGTGAACTGTATTTTTTTTTGTAACTATAGGGTGCAGTCAGAATTTTAATTGCAATGTTCTAATTGATTCTGAATAGGTGATGATGATGCAAATGGCTCTGAATGGCAAGGGAATGGCCATGTAAATTTATTTACATTCTCCCTGTAGAACAGAGACATCACCGTGGGCTGCACGGTGACTCAATGGTTAGCACTGCTGCCTCACACCACCAGGGACCTGGGTTCGATTCCCACCTTGGGTGACTGTCTGTATGGAGTTTGCACATTCTCCCCTTGTCTGTGTGGATTTCCGCCCACAATCCAAAGATGTGCAGGTCAGGTGAATTGGTCAAGCTAAATTGTCCATAGTGTTCGATGCATTAGTCAGGGGTAAACATAGGGTAGGGGAATGGGTCTGGGTGGGTTACTCTTCGGAGGGTTGGTGTGGACTTGTTGGGCTGAAGGGGCTATTTCCATACTGTAGGGAATCTAATGTCATCCCACCCTGCAAGCCAGGGGCATCCAATTTCCTGCAGGTCAGCAGAGCAAATTAACTCTTTAACATCACAATTGGACATCTGTTTCAGTGGGGTTCCTCAGGGAGCGGTGCTGGAACCCCTACTGTTTGAAATGTACATTAATAATCTGGACTTAAAAGTAGAGGTATGGTCAAGAAATTCATAGATGACAGAGTAATTATCAGGGTGGTGAATAATGAGGAGGAGGAGGATAACTACAAACTGCAAGCGGATATCAATGGACTAGGCAGCCAGTGGCAAATAGAAATTAATGTGGGAAATAAGAGGTAATGCACATGAGAAGAGCTGACAGGGGTTACATTATGAAATGGTAGGACCCTGAAAAGTCCTGAAGATCAGTGAAACCTTTGTGTGCATATCTACAGATTCTTGAAGTAGCAGGGCAGGTAGATAAGGTGATACAGAAGGCACATAGGATACTTACCTTTATTAGCTGTTTACGAAATATGATAGCAAGGAGATGATGCTTGGCCAAAACTGGAGTAATGAGTGCAGTTCTGGCCACCATATTGTTGCAAAGATGTGATTACACAGCTGATGAGCTGTGGTGGATGATTGGAAAGGCTAGAGTTGCAGCAAATGTTGAGAGGGAACATGATAGGGATGTATTGGATTGTGAGGGGCAGAGATAGAGTGGATAGGAAGGCACTCCCGGTCTCTGCCATCAGTCCTCATGCCAAAAAAACACAAAGCCACCAAGTCTGCCCCTCAGTTTGCAAACAATCAATTGCCCTGAGTCGCATATTGTGGTTGTCTGGAATTTACTATCTGAAAGGATGTTTGAGTGAGAAACTTTAGCAACATTTAAAGAGTATGTAGATATTTACTTGCATTGTCATAGCCTTCAGAGCGGTGGGAGAAAGCTGGAGAATGGGATTAGTATTGTCAGATCTTTGTTAACCAGCAGGTATTAAAGTGCTACCTCCAATTCTGTGAAGGTCTATGATTCATTGTCATCAATGTAGGAAACATAGAAGCCAATTTGCCTGCAGAAAGTTCCCGTAAGCAGACATAAAAATCAGAGAACCTATTTGGGTGATATTGATTGAGAAAATTGGCTTGGACATAGGACATGGCTGTTCCTCAAAATAATACCATGGCATCTTCTGTATCGACCTGAGGTTTAACATCTCATCTCATCGGACCGAGGAGCATCAGGAGATCAATCAATTCCTCAAGCTTGCTCCATTATCCTGTTTGATGTAGGCAACGGGGACTTGTACATATACTTCACCTTTCTCATGAATGAAAGGGGGTCAAAGAGACTGTCAAGCTTCACTACATTTGCATGGCAACACCCTGACCAATCAGAATGTGCTCTGAGTATTCAGATTGGCTGCTCTTGCTGCTTTCCAGATCAATGATGGCCCAAACAATCAGCAGCCTCTTATCATGCTGTATACACTAGTGTCCTGTTTCTCGAGTTTGTTTCTTGCTTCATTGTCCTGATGAGTCCAAGAAGAAAAGCTGTAATATCTTGTCTCCTTTCAGTAGTGTACAAGACTCCACTCAGTCAACAGAGGTGGCACAGTGGCTGAGTGGTTAGCACTGCTGTTCCTCAGCCCTAAGGACCTAGGTTCAATTCCAGCTGCAGATGACTGTCTGTGTGGAGTTTGCATGTGGCTTTGGGGAGGGAATCTGCAATTGGATCAGACTGCTCTACACCAACATTGTCAGTGCAGTCTCAATCAACGGGTGGGAATCAGATAGCTTCCCAGTCAGATCTGGAGTCAGGCAGGGCTGCCCCCTCTCTCCTGCCTTGTTTGTGTGCTGCATAGAGCCATTTGCCGAGTCCATCAGGAAGGATGCGAGCCTGAGAGGGGTGACTATTCCTGGCAGCGGGGGCCTGCAGGTTAAGGCCTCCCTGTACATGGATGACGTCGCCGTTTTCTGCTCGGATCCGCTGTCCGTGCGCAGACTCATGTGCATTTGTGACCAGTTTGAACGGGCCTCGGGGGCCAAGGTAAACCGAGACAAGAGCGAGGCCATGCTCTTTGGGAACTGGGCCGACCAATCCTCGATCCCCTTCACCGTCAGGACCGACCACCTGAAGGTGCTGGGTATTTGGTTCGGAGGGGCTGGGGCGTGCGCCAAGTCTTGGGAGGAGCGTATCAGCAAAGTGAGGCAGAAACTGGGCAGGTGGAAGCTATGGTCGCTCTCCATCGCGGGAAAAAACCTGGTCATCAGGTGTGAGGCACTGTCATTGCTATTATACGTGGCACAGGTCTGGCCTATTCCCAGAACCTGTGCCACTGCAGTCACCCGGGCCATCTTCCAGTTTATATGGAGGTCAAAGATGGACCGGGTCCGAAGGGACTCACTGTATAAAGATCTGGGCAACGGAGGAAAAAATACACCCAATGCCATCCTCACCCTGATGGCCACCTTTGTGTGTGGCTGCATCAAGCTGTGCGTGGATCCCCGGTACGCAAACACCAAGTGTCACTACGTACTGAGGTTCTACCTGTCCCCAGTGTTGCGAAGGATGGGCCTGGCCTCGCTGCCGCGGAACGCTCCGAGTAGTTGGACCGTTCCGTATCACCTGTCCTTCGTGGAGAAATTTATGAAGAAAAACACCTTTGACCACAAGTCCATCAGGAAGTGGTCAGCACGTAGTGTCCTTGAGACTTCGGGAAAAGGAGAGGGCGGATCCTATCGAGCGGTTCCCTGAGCAGACTGTCAAAGCCATTTGGCAGAATGCCTCATCGCCAGAACTTTCCAACAAGCACCAAGACATGGCTTGGCTGGTGGTGAGAAGGGCTCTGCCTGTGAGATCCTTTATGCACACCCGGACTCTCAGCCGCACCGCACCGCAGTCATTTGGGCTCTGCTGACGCCTCAGCTAATTATATGGGCATATGATCAAAAAATGTACAGACCTGTATAAAAATGATAAGTTTTGATCTCTGTATGTTTACATATGTATAGCATGACCAACTGTACAGACCATCAAATTATTTTATGAATAAAGTATATTTTTGAAATAAAAAAAAGTTCTGAGGTGTGCCGGACTCTCAGCCGCACCGCACGCTGCCATCGAAGCGGCTGCGGGGGGGACGAGACTGTCACACACCTCCTTCTGGAATGTGCCTATGCAGAGGAAGTCTGGAGAGGAATGCAGTGGTGTTTGTCGAGGTTCGTCCCTCGACATCAACTGTGCCTGGATGATCAACAACTCGGTGAAGGACGCTCTCTGGGCGGTTCAAAACCTGTTGATCTTCCAGCTGAAGGAGTTGACCTCGACTGAGTGTTGCGGACTGGCACATTCCAAGGTCCAGGACTACGTGTTGAGGGACGCGCTGAAGCTTGGGGCAGCTGCCGCCAAGGCACGGTGGGGAAAGACCACTGTGTAACGTCTGTCTGCCTAAGAAGAACAGGGGGCCCATGCAGTCATTTGGGCTCCGCTGATGCCTCAGCTAAATATATGGATAGATGATTGATAAAACGTACAGATCTGTATATACAAATGATAAATTCTGATCTCTGTGTGCAAATGTTTACGTATGTATGGCATGACAAACTATACAGACCATCAAGTTATTTTATGAATAAAGTATATTTTTGAAATAAAAAAAAAGTCTGTGTGGAGTTTGCATGTGCTCCCCACATTTGTGTGGGTTTCCTCTGGGTGCTCTGGTTTCATCGCACTGTCCAAAGATGTGGAAGTTTGGTGGATTGGCCATGTCAAATTGCTTGTCGTATTCAGGGATGTGTAGATTCGGTGGGTTAGCCATGGGGAATGCAGGGATGGGGCGAGTCCGGGTGGGATGCTCTTCGAAGGGTCTTCAGAGGCTTAATCAGCCAAAAAGCCTGCTTCTATAGTGTGGGGACTCTTGATGACCTAACCCTAACCCTAACTCATCTCACATCTTCAACATAGCCTTCAATTCCTTTCTCCCTCTTGCACTTATCTGGCTTCCACCTTAAAAAGCATCAATGAAATGGAAAATAATTTAATATAAACCTGTTGAGCATCACCCTCTAATGCTGTACCATGTACTTTCCAAATTTTCTGAAAATTTTACCAAAGACATTGAAGCAAGGGTTCGCTGCAAATTAATATTGTGGGTTTGTTGATGAGCAGTTTAACCTGGGCATGGTCAGCTCCAGCTCAAAACCTGCTCCCAAACCAGCACGAATCAACATTCAACCAGCAAGGACAATGGAGGAAAGAGATGTTGATGCTATCATACATATTTGCATTCATTCAGTGTCTTTATTGTAGTAAATTGTCACAACAAGTCACTTCCCAGGAATATTATCAAACAGTCTCCAACATTCTCTTTCAGAACAGCTTACAGGTATTGCTTTTTCAACTGTATCTGATGTCTGTTATTGTGAAATATCCACCTTAGCCTCAACTTGCAATTGTGTTGCAAAGTGCTTTCTACCCAGGAACTGCATTGTTGTTAGCTAGGGAGCTCATGAGACAGCACACCAACTAACCAGCCCCCTTTAGCATGGACAATGCACAAACATACAATACCACATCCTCCACAGATATGTACAATAATGGCTCAGCCCAAATCTACTCCTCGTTTTTGAAAAGGTTTAAACACTGGAGCTCTCTTTTGCAGTTCCAATCTCTTATGGGTGTCTCACAACACAAACAAAGCTAATAAGGCTATTTGGAGCTGCCGTCCTCGAGCCAAAGCGCATTAACTTTGACAATCAGCCTCAGCTAAGTTTCTGGAGGTTTCTGAAAACATAAAGCCGTTCATTGACATCATTCAGTAATCAGTAAAGTCATCTGCAGTGACCATTCGGATGTTTATCTTGATGGAATCACTCAGGGTGAAAACATTCAAATTTACCCAGCTGTTATCTCCCAAACAAATTTGGGTTTTGTGGGTCAGTTGAGGAAGTTACAGGTACAATTGAGGTGTTTATGATCATAAAGGGCAGAGGAGACAGGGCAGGATTGTTCTCATTAGTGGAAGGGCTTAGAACCAGACAGCACTGATTTAAATCGATAGACCAAAGAAACAGTGGCACAACGAGGGAAATCTGTTAGGAACCTGAAAACACTGACTCCGAGTGTGTGTGTGTGAAGGTGTGCAAGAGTGTGTGTGTGTGTGAAGGTGTGCAAGTGTGTGTGTGTGAAGGTGTGCAAGAGTGTATGTGTGTGTGAGTGTTTGAAGGTGTGCAAGTGTGTGTGGGTGTGTGTGTGGATGTATGTGTGTGTGAGCATGTGTGTGTGTTTGTGTCTCTGTGTGTGTGTGAGGTGGGTGAGAGTGTGTGTTTGTGTAATTGTGTGTGAGGGTGGGCAAGAGTGTGTGTTTGTGTGTGTTGGAGGCAGACTTAATCTTGGCTTTCAAGTTGCTCTTGCAGACAGCTAGCATGGACACGATGGACTAAATGGTCAGTTTTACATGCTGCAAACTGTTCAAAATTCTCTGATATGAGTGCAGGCTAGGGGCGCAGTGGTAAGGTCCCTACATCTGAGTCAGAAGTTCCAGGTTCAATTCTCACTCCAGGACTCGATCGTCAAGAAGGATATGGCATAAGATAACCAAACAGTGTGGTTTTCAATCTGTCAATTCTTCTGGTCCACTGATGGCAGACAGTAAGAATGGACTAGCTTCCTGGACAGTCTGAACTATGCGATAGTAGCATCTGAATAGCCTCTCCATGTTGAAAGACTCTTAGAAACTTAAATAATAGGAGCAGGAGTAGGCCTTTCAGCCCTTTGAGACTGCTCCGCCAATCAATATGATGATAGCTGATCACCCAACTCAGTCTCCTGTTCCTGCTTCCTCCTCATAAGTCTGAAGACTCTCGACTCTGATCTCCAGCATCTGCAATCCTCACTGTCTCCTATATTCTTATAGAGTTATACACTATGGAAGCAGACGTTTCGGTCCAACAAGTCCATGCTGAACATAATCCCAAACTAAACTAGTCCCATCCTTGACCCATATCCCTCCAAACCTTTCCTACTCATGCACTGTCTTTTAAATGCTGTAACTTTGCCTGCATCCACCAACTGGCTGGTGCACACACAGATGTCCACTCATTTTCAGTCACTCATGTTACAATCATGTTATTGAGAATCAGACTTCAGGTGAAGGAAGGCCATTAAAGGATGGAAACTGAAGAGAAGCATTTTTACTGTTTCTCATTGTTCCTGTTATGGTGCCACCTTCATTGTCCCGCAACTCATTGGCTTTCATTCCTCTCTTCCTTCCTTTCTCGCATCTGGTCAGCATGAACAAGTTGGACCGAAGGGTCTGTTTCCATGCTTTATGTCTCTCTAACTCTTTGTGAGGGCACTGCATTGTGCTGAGCAGCTGCCATATGTACTCATTGAACTGTGAGGCAAACAAATAGCATGAACAACATTGCACTGAATGAGACAGATATAGATTTAATTTAAATTGTATTATTTGAAATGCAAATAAAGGGCACAGTGTGAACTAACGTATGTTCATTTTGGACGAGTGCACCAGCGAACATGCACTGTCCATTCCTTTGTAGGAACTCCATTCCAATCTATTGTGAAGCCTCTACAAAGTTTATTCCAGTGGAAGTGGTAAATATCTGTTGATAAATCAGTGTGGCATTGAAAAAAATTATGATGAATACATAACTTACTTTTTAAAGGAGAAATTTATGATTGTTATTCATGACAGGTTTACAGTAACACATGGATTAGGTTAATGGGGTAGTTAAGAAGTCAGGTTAAGAGGATCATTCTGAAGGCATAAGGGATACTTGCCTTTGTCAGATGTGGCATAGACTGCAAGAGCAGAGTAGTCATGTTGGACCTGAATAGAACATTGGTTAGGCCACAGCCTATGGGAGGCATGATGGCACAGTGGTTAGCACTGTTGCCTCACTGCGCCAAAGACCCAGGTTCAATTCCCGCCTCAGGCGACTGACTGTGTGGAGTTTGCACATTCTCCCCGTGTCTGCGTGGGTTTCCTCCGGGTGCTCCGGTTTCCTCCCACAGTCCAAAAATGTGCAGGTTAGGTGAATTGGCCATGCTAAATTGCCCGTAGTGTTAGGTGCAGGGGCAAATGTGGGGGAATGGGTCTGGGTGGGTTGCGCTTCGGCGGGTCGGTGTGGACTTGTTGGGCTGAAGGGTCTGTTTCCACACTGTAAGTAATCTAATCTAATCTAATCTAATCTAATTCTGTTCACCGCAGTATCACGTAGGGTGGCATGGTGGCACAGTGGTTAGCACTGCTGCCTCACAGCGCCAGGGTCCCTGGTTTGATTCTAGCCTCGGTTGACCGTGTGGAATTTGCACATTCTCCCTGTGTCTGCGTGGGTTTCCTCCCACAGCACCAAAAATGTGCCAGTCAGATGAATTGGCCATGCTAAATTGTCCGTAGTGTTCAGGGATATTAGTCAGAGGGAAATGGGTCTGGGTGGGTTATTCTTCGGAGGGTCGGTGTGGACTTGTTGGGCTGAAGGGCCTGTTTCCACATTGTAGGGAATCTAATCTAATGTTATTACATTGGCGGGGTTGCAGAGGAGTGGGTGTGACTGGGATGGAACATTTCAGCAATGAACAGAGGCTGGATAAGCTCAGGCTGTTTTCTTTGGAGCAGAGAAGGCTGAGGGGGACCTGTTAGAGGTGTATAAGATTATTAGAAGCATGGACAGGGTGAATGGAAAGCAGCTGTTGCCCTTACCCAACGGGTCAGTAACAAGAAGGCATAATTTTAAAGTGAAAGGCAGGGGTTTGTTGGGGATTTGAGGAAAAACCTTTTTGCCCAGACAAGGTGGGGGTCTGGAATGCAGTGCCTAGGAGGGTAGTTGAGGTGGAATGAAAGTACTTGATGAATGTCATAACATTCAAGGCTGTGGGCCTAATGAGGGAAAGCGGGACTAGAGTAGGTAGTAGTACATTTTTGACAGTACACACTCAATGGGCCCTGTACTGGCTGATTCTAAAACATAAATTACAGAGAGAATTAGAAATAATGGGACTGAGAGATGTGAGTTGGGACAAGATGGGTTGTAGAAAGGGAGGGGAAGTCTGGAAAGGCTAATCAGGAGCACCTTGGCTTCTTTTATGCTTTTCATGAGCAGCGATCGCAGTTTCTCACAAGTCAGCAGCAAGTTACCAATTAAGAGGGATTAATGCTTGTTAAACACCTTACTAACACTCAACTCACCGCATTAATATTTGGCTTCCTATCTTACAGCCAAACTTGCCAAAGAATCTCGACGTCAAGTAAACTCCAGTTAGAAGCCAGAGCAGTTCCTTGTGACTTTCCTTTAATGGCCTTCCTTCACCTGAAGCCTGATTCTCAAAAACATGATTGTGACATGAGCGACTGAAAATGAGTGGACATCTGTGTTACCAGTGTCCTCCATGTTGTGTACCAACACACAGGGCATAATCCACAGGCAACAGTCACATGCAGCCTGGCCTATTGACTGGCATTCACCAACCTGTCATCATGGCACCTCTCGGAGACACAGTACGCCGGAGACAGAGCCTTGTGAGGTGTACTTGGAGCTGGCACTACAAAGCTGTAGCAGGGACACTCTGCTCTCACATTGTCAGGGAACCCAGCTTAGAGACTGGACCCAGCTGCAACTCTGCACTGCTCACATACTCTCTCAGAGCTCGGTCACTATAAGGCCATAAAACAGAGGAGCAGAATAGGCCATTCAACCCATCAAGTCTGCTCCACCATTCAATGAGATCTTGGCTGATCCGTTAATCCCCAACTCCACTTTCCTGTCTTATCTCGACTTCAGCAAAATTAGTGTAACTTTGCCCAAAAATGGGAAGATTCCATCCATTGTTCCTCTCTCCAACAACAACAACAACTTGTATTTATGTAGCTCCAATACTTCTCTGGAGAGTTATCAAACAATATTAAACCCTGGGTCTAAAGAGCATCTTAAAAATGGCAACAGTGGTAGAATTGTTGAGGGAGGGAATTCCAAAGCTCATGACCTCAACACCTGAAGGCACAAGTTCCAAGGTTGCTTTGACGACTGTCAGTGATGCTCAGGAGGCCTGAGGACACACAGCCACCACAAAGGGCCGACGGATCGAAAAAGGTGACAGAAAGATGGAGTGGGATTTGAAAATCAGGAGGATTTCAAGATTGCAGGGTTGCTGAGGCAAGAGCTAGAATAGGTCAGCAATGCTGCAGGTGAGATTTGTATACAAACAGCCCAACTTCACATCAGCTCAAGTTTAAGATAACGCAAGCCAGCCAACATCATATTGGATTAGTCAAGACTATGGGTGCAATTACAGCATTTAAAAGTCATTCGGATAGATACATGAATAGGAAAGATTTGGAGGGATATGGGCCAGGAGCAGGCAGGTGTTTAGTTTGGGGTTATGTTCGGCATGGACTGGTTGGACTGAAGGGTCTGTTTCTGTGCTGTATGACTCTATGATTCGAGTTAACAAAGGCACAGATAAGGGGACTTCAGCAGCAGGTGAACAGATGGCAAGATGTTATGTTTTCCAGTATTTCTGATTACATACTTCCAGCAACCGCAGTATTTCACCTCAGCTGTAATGGTGCAAATAATGTTTGCCTCTAAGTGCAAGTTCTTGTGTCTTATTCATTTGTATGTTTCCCTCTGTGAGCTGGCCCTGTCATGCTTGCTCTGTGGGGAATATTACAAGAGGTTATCAGCTCGAATGCTGGGAAAGCAGTGATCTAAGCCTTCTGAATCACCCACAGCAAATAAATCCCAACGGGCAAAATAGGAATGTGTCAAACTGATTTTCAGTTTAGCATTAACCGAACATCAACTTACTGATTGCATTGTCTGCATTTCTTCACTGGGTGATAGTATGTGTGTCAGCTGCAGTTTTAAAGGCATCAAGAAATATTCACCTTTCACATTGGACTTCATCCCTCCTTGCTTGTTGATGCTGACTCACATTAGTGCAGGAATTCATGACATCAGCTGACTGCCAGTATCATGCCAACAACATCATTCAAGGCTTATCAGCCGTGACGGGAAATTCCGACAGCTTGTTTGACTATGGTTACTAAAGTAAAGACTTGCATTTATACAGCACCTTTCATGTTCTCAGAACAAATCAAAGCCAGTGAAGTACTTTGGTAGTGTATGTGGTCACTCTTTCAATGTAAAAATCAAGTGGGGTCTCTTGCAAGCACCAGTGCCTAAAGTCTCATCTGAACGATCCCCTTCTGACAAAACAGCTCACTCTGAGTAACTGAGGTTTTGTGCCAGGTTCCTGCAATCTGACCTGAACTCATAACTGATTGAATCTTACAGTCACAGAATGGGAACAATGCAGGAGGAGGCTGTTCAGCCCATTATTTCATTAATGGCCTGTTAATCCATCTCCTCCTGTATTTTCCCCATAGCCCTGTAAATTGTAATGTCTGCAATGTGTAACTTCTAACCTTATTCCATATGTTTTCCACTTTTCTATAATTACTACAATGTTAGACTTTTAACTTCGTTCTTTCTTTCTTGATCTTAAGACTGTACTCCTATACCTTTGTACATTTGACAATAAAATCAAAACTAAATTGAATGTATTTCCTCAGGAGCTGCTTATCCAATCCTGACTGAATTTGTCTCATCCAGACTGCTTCAGCAGTACATTCCAGATCTGAACCACTTGCAGATTAAGAAAGACTCTTCTCACGTTGCTGTTTGCTTTTTAGCCAAACATCATAAATCAGTGACTTCTGGCTTTCGGCACTTCTGCCAATGGTTTATCTCCTCTGTCCAGAACCGTCAGGGTTTTGAAAACTTCGATCTAATCCCCTCTCAACCTTCTCTTTGCTAAGGAGAACCACATCTGCTTCTCTAAAGTATTCACATGACTGTATCTTTCATCCCTGGAATCATTCTCGTAAATCTTTTCAGCACTCTCATCAAAATCTTTCCACCTTCCCTAGAATGTAATGCCCAGAATTATATGCAATGCTCTAGAATCCCCTATAGCGTGGAAACAGGCCATTTCGCCCATCGAGTCCACACTTCCCCGCCAAAGAGCTTCCCACCCAGACGAAGACTTCTTCACTATCTCTGTAACCTTGTATTTCCCATGGCCAAGCCACCTAACCTGCACATATTAGGACTACGTGAGGAAACCAGAGCACTCGGAGGAAAGCCAAGCAGATGTGGGGAGAATGTGCAAACTTCACACAGGCAGTCACCCAAGGCAGGAATCAAACCCAGGTCCCTGGTGTTGCGAGGCAGCAGTGCTAACCAGTGAGCCACCGTGCCGCTCAAGTTGAGATGATTTTATAAAGGTTCAAAATAACTTCTTGCTTTTGCACTCGACGCCTCTGTTTATAAAGCCCAGGAACCCATTTGCTTGATTGACCACATCCTCATCCTGGAAGGAGAAAGTGAGGACTGCAGATGCTGGAGGTCAGAGTTGGAGAGTGTGGTGTTGGAAAAGCACATCGGGTCAGGCAGCATCCAAGGAGCAGGAGAGTCGACGTTTCGGGCATAAGTCCTTCATCGGGAATCCAGCACCACACTCTCGACCCACACTCTCATCCTGCCCTCTAACTGTCACTGACTTGTCAGAGCTGCAAGTACAACCAGCTGAGCTCCAGCTGATACCATTACATTACCCATAATACTGGTCATATCCTTATGTCTACACTTCCCTCCTTAGATTGTGGAGTATCACAAGTGAAAATGCTGAGTTATTTATCTTTTCCCTCTTTTTAGCATGGGGTGCAAAAGCCAAATTCCACACTTTGACAGATGAGCTTGCTCAGGCCAGCCGAATCAGTGGAGGAGAGATATCATATATGGGATCTTCCTGTTCTGGACAACCAAGGACCACAGCAGGTGGTGCAGTTACATGTTACTAGCCATGTGGTTTGTAGAGTTGTCAGCACTTCAGTCTTTTTCAGGGAATAAGTGCCATATACCACATTTTTGCTTGAAATCTTTTAACCACCACGACAAAAATGAAAGAGATTTTATCAACACTGATGTACCTTTGAAACTGACAAAGCTTTACTGCACAACAGACTACTTACAACGGGCCATTTGATGGTAAGATTAAGTCAGCTAATGACAGTAAGTATTCTGCCTGATTGACCCACGCATGGACACATAACATCTGCAATATCTGAATGTGGTTACCTAGACTCCAGATGCTGCCATAAATATTTGACCCCCTGATCTTCTGGGGTTTTGCAAAACATTATCTGTGATGTGTTTACAAGAACAAAAACTCTGTGTTGATGTAAGGCTTACGTCAATGTAACCTACACGTGTCTTCCTGACTGACAGTAAGCGATTGTAGTTATCTTTTCATGATCATGGTTGAGCTCTCCTGTTAAATGAAATTGGTTCAAAGTTCATTGAGTGAAATGTGTACACTTTACAGAGATAGCATTGACTAAACTCGAAAGTTATATCATCCACGATATCTCAACATATGGAGGTGCATTAAATCACAGAGAGCAGGTGGTTGCAATATCAAACCATGGTGTTACTAATCACAGATGGGACATCACTTTGACACCCAGGATGAAGATGAGCAAAGTTCCTCAATGGTACATGCTGACCTCTGTTGGAAAATACAGAGGTATGGATATCAGTTGTGACCCTCAGCTTGTAAATCCAACATTGAAACTCTTGGCTGTTCATTCTGAGAACGATAGGCTCTTGTGCTCTATTTGACCCTGAGATGTGTGATGATGCTGCTCCTTTAACAAGGTGATGTTATCCTTAGTGGTTTTTCAAGAGGGGTTGCAAAAGGCAGAGGTTCTGATTTGTCTGGATAGAGGCTACTTTGATTATGACGAACAGATACTGACCAAGGCAACAATCAGGGAAAAGGCTTTTTTAAAACAGTTGTGCAATGAAAGGGGAGTGGCCTCTTCTCCCAATTCAGAGATTTTTCTAGTTTGGTTTAGTTTTAGCTGGGCACCTGGAGAAACAACTGCAGTGGAAAGAGGTTCCAGGCTTCAGCAAATGATCCCTGGCTGACCCTCTCTCTCTCTGATATCTCTACTGTAAGAACGCGGGTTTGAATTTAGCTTTTTTTGCCAAGCAAGGTGTGTTTATGGGACGTTGCAGGAAATCAGAACAGCTCTTTGTTAAATTGCGGGGAAGTTGGGTTTTCAAATCGCTGTTATTCTAAATTCTGTTTTCTTTTGTTTATGTTTCATTTGGTTGTGTGTAAATAAATTTTGTTTTACCTGAAGCCAAGTGGTTTGACCAGCTGCATCACTCCTAGGATATCCACCATACCTGCCTGAAACAACTAGAAAAGTTAACGTCTGGATTACCTTCTTATAATGTTTTGAGGGGTCTGGTCTGGTCCATAACAGATGGGCTTCAAGTCATCAACAGCCCAGCTATTGGCTTGGGCTTTATCTCCACAACCACTTCTGCCTTCATTTTCATCTTTTCCAGCTTCAGTTTAATTACTCTCATTCTCTTTCTGTTGCACCAATTCCTTCCCAAAAAATTCCACAACTTGGTTAAAAATTTGTAGTGCACATTTTACTTGAATCTATGACCTACTGCCCCATTAACATTGTTCTCCTTCATCTTGATGGGACCTTGATGCACTGAACTCAAAATCTTTGTTCTTATATAAATTACATCCATGATGTCCCCATCTCCAAGATTTCCATGCATTTAAAGTTCATACAGGTAACTGAATATGACCTCTGTTTTCTCCAGCTCTGATTGTCTTTGTATCGTCTCTAACACATAAGACAGTAAAGCATCTTAGCTGAGGATCTCCCTAAATTCTGCCATGCTACGCCTCTCTCCCTTTAATCAGATTTTCTTGAAACCTCCATTTCGAGATCACACTGCTAACTCTTCTTTCAATATTACACAATATTCACTTATCTGAAGCATGTTTTGGATACTTTATCACATAGAGCACTCTATGTAAAAGCACAAGTTGCGACTTATCATCTGAACTAGATTGCGCATCTGTGCTACTTCCCCATAGTGGCTCAAATGGAAAATATTACCAGTTTGATTGTGCAAATGCTGATACCTTCAGCAATAATGGTTGGAGGGAGATTACAGTGGGTATGTGCACTTGCAAGAGAAGGAGAAATACCTTGGAGTAAAACCAAATGCTGTCAAACTATAAATTCTCCGTCATGCTATTTCGATGTTCTTACAAGTTGAAGGAGCATCAAAATCAGCTATACGTTCCGGGCTAGCTAAAAATGAGCTAATCGTGGCATCAGATGTTCATTGAAGGGGCTGTACCAATGGACTGTACAGGACAGAAAAAACACATTCCACATTTGTTAACTAGTAGATGTTGCATACATCACCAAATTAACATGGTAAAGCAACATTAACCATTTATCTCTTTTTGTTTTGAGACAGAAAAGGAATTCATTTTAGCAACAAGTAATGCAACACAACACTACACTGTCGTAGCATAACATATAGTGGCTATATACTAACTGTACATTACAGTTTCACCTTTTTAACAATGCTGGACAAACAGATTTAGGGTTGCAAGTACAGAGTTTCTTCAAAGTGGTGTCATAGGTAGACAGGGTGGTGAAGAAGACATTTGGTACGCTTGCCTTCATTGTTTAGTGCATTGAGTATAGGAGTTGGGATGGCATGTTGCACTATATAGGACGCTGGTCAGGCCACTTTTGGAATACTGCATTCAATTCTTGTCTCCCTGCTATATGAAAGATGTTGTAAAATTTGAAAGGGTTCAGAAAAGATTTACAAGGATGTGGCCAGGATTGGAGGTTTGAGCTACAGTGAGAGACTGAATAGGTTGGGGCTATTTTCTCTTGAGCATCAGAGGCTGAGGGGTGACCTTAAAGAAGTTCATAAAATCATGAGGGGCATGGATAGGGTGAATAGCCAAAGTCTTTTCCACAGGGGAGGGGAGTTCAAAACTAGAGGGCATAGGTTTAAGGTGAGAGGGGAAAGATTTAAAAGGGACTTGAGGGGTAACGTTTTCACGCAGAGGATGGTGCGTGTATGGAACAAGCTGCCAGAGGAGGTGGTGCAGACTGGTACAGTTAGAACATTTAAAGGTATCTGGATGTGTATATGAATAGGAAGGGTTTAGAGGGAAACGGGCCAAACGCTGGCAAATGAGACATGATCATTTTAGGATATTTGATCAGCACGGCCACATTAGATTGAAGGGTTTGCTTCTGTGCTATACAACCCAATGACTTGATATTGGATTCAATCATAATGCACAATTACATTCACACTGAATCTACCTTGTACTATTCACAAGGGAATTAAGGATGTGGAAGTTCATGGATTCAAAATGAGTCTTTGGTCACCCCCTGAGACATCAGCTGTAATTCAGTTACTTGCACTCTTTCACCAATCAATCAAAATCTAATGAATTCAAACTCTAGTTGAGCATAAAAAAATTAAAGCTGTTACTCCATTATAATACTGAGGAACTTTGTACTGTTTGAGGTGCTGTCTTTTGGATAAGAGGTTAACTGAGATTTTGCCTGTCCTCTCAGGTGACATCATATTTTATCCCATGATGCTTCGTTGAAGAAGACCTTTTATCTGGGCCAATCTTTATCACTCAACAAAATATCAAAAAAAAAACAGATTACATGGTCATTATCACATTGATGTTTGTGGGAGTTAGCTGTGTGTAAGTTGGTTGTTGCGTTTTTAACAGGAAAAATGCTTCAAAAAGAAATGAATGGACTGTAAATTTCTTAGAGATGTCCTGTGTAAGTGATTGGCTCTATATAAATGCAAAATGCCTCTTTCTTTGAAGCTGCTAAATAGTCCTCCAATGATTTCATACTTCCATTTGTACTCTACCAATTCCTTGTGCTAATCTTCTCTCGTGTATAGACAAGCTTCCCGAAACAATTTCATCAAAATTGCGTAGAGTCCATTCTGATGAATTCCCACCTTTACAGTGAAAACAAATATTTATCCCCATGAGTCCATAGTGCTGTTTAACCAGATAAATAATCTCAAATCAAAGTCTTCAACATAAATAAACAAGGATGTCGAACATTGATTCAGGAACAGAATTACATTTGCTTGCCCTGACCAATAATTCCTGTTTTCTAATCCTGCCTAACCAGAAATCCAAACCTGGCTTGACACCACACGTCAAAGAAAATCAGTAAAGCATTAAAAATCTTGTGTGAATCCAATTTGTTTGTAATGTACTGATTTTTCAGTCATACTTTATTTGTCAACATTTAGCAGCTGCAATGATAGTTGATTGGAGTTAAAGTACAAATCAGTCATGCTATTATTAAATGGTGTAACAGGATTGTGGGGCTAAATAGCAAATTCTCCTATTTGTGTTATGCTGACAACATGAATTCATATTTGACTGTATCATATCTTATGTTTCCCACAATTATTAATTTTGACCATAGAGATAAAACAATCAAATCACTGTGTAAAATCTATTCATTTTTCAAGTAGCTGAAATTTCTGAAGTCTAATATAATTTGTAATCTGTCTGAAACATTAAAATATTGCACATTTTACAATTATTGTCTCTTCTGTCTTTTAACGCCTTCGTTAAAATTTGTTTAACTCCATAGACTTCAGTTTGTCTCAAATACCTGACCATTAGCTCCATACCTTTTATTTCCCAGATCAGAGAGTGTTTCTCATGATATCTGGGGATTAGGTTGCCACTAAAGTCATTGCAAATAAAAATGAGGAGAGATGTAAACCAGACAATCAATTTAATATCATCAAGTTTACATTCACGCCCACCATCAAAAGTATCCCCTGACAAACAGAATGTAGCTGCTGTCATGTAATTTGAATACGTGAGAGGCCAATTTAAAACAAAGTTACAATTTTGCTTTAGTGATTTATGAAAATGACCTGCATTATGTTTTGATAGAGAATGATCACTTTGAAACAACCTTTGATTATGTAAACATCTGCATCAGTTTCAGAAAGTGATTATGAATGAAATGATTATATCCAAATTTAGTAATGATGAAATGAGAATGTACATAAAGAATGATTCGGAGATGCCGGTGTTGGACTGGGGTGTACAAAGTTAAAAATCACACAACACCAGGTTATAGTCCAACAGGTTTAATTGGAAGCACACTAGCTTTCGGAGCGAAGTTCCGAAAGCTAGTGTGCTTCCAATTAAACCTTTTGGACTATAACCTGGTGTTGTGTGATTTTTAACTTCATAAAGAATGTGTATGAGTGTGGGTTGGCAAACAACTGGCTGGATCAGTCTACAATATATGTATAGAGTTACAAATAGCATTGACAGTGCATTTGCCTCAGAACTGTACAGATATTAAAATACACCCAACCTTCTTGATGGTATATCATCATGAATGTGAAATTTTCCTTTCGGATAAGTTTTACCTTTCCTTTGTACAACTAGTCCAGCTCTGAAGCTGGATTCAAGATTTGTGCTCCACTTGCATTTGCCCCTATTCAGAGCAACACAATTTTCTCAGGACAGAACTGTTACACTTTTGAGCTCATCCCCAGAAGGTACTCTGTGCCCTATAGGCAGGCATTCTCACACTTTATCAGCCACAGAATAATCTGGGATGGTATACCTTGGGTCAACAGGACTGTGCATTGTCTCTACATTTGGACATATCTCCACTGTATATTGAATCATCTCAAAGGATCATTTATCTCAGTTATACCGAACTGTTATATGCCACACTTGTTTCAACATTCCTTTTTTGTGGATGTTGTTTATTTATGTATCAATCTATTTGGATGTGTTATGACACACCTTCATAGCTGTCACATCCTGAGGTGGGACGTGAGCCTGGACCTTCTGTCCAAGAGGTGGAGACAATACCACTGCATCGTAGGACTTTGTGGATACGGTGGTTTATAGAAGTCATGGAACGTTGCACCAGTTGTTAAACTCAACTTGATTTGAAAAGGACCAGCCTTTAAAATAATTTAAACCAATTCATGACAGAATAAGATAGGCAATCAGTTTGTTTCTTTTAAAGGGTGCATCTTTGCAGGCCTTACAAGTAATAGGAGGAGTTACTTCCTGGGTAGCTTACAATGGTAGCTGTGTACAAACCAGCCAGTATGAGTTCCAGGATCCTGCCCACAAAGCCAGTCACTGATCTCCCCTTGTCTGCCATGCCCAATGTAAACATTACAAACCATGCAAGGCAGCACTGAACTGATTGTATTTGTCCAGATCCACAATGGGCTTTGAACTGTGGTGTCTGCACCAGGGATGCCAGTCAATTCCAGGATATCCAGATTGTTCAGGGAACGGCGCATGGTAAAGATAGGGTGAAAAATCAGATTCTGATAGCACCATAGGAGCAGGAATGGTCATTAATGTATTGACTCTGGTAAGATTCAGCAAGAAAACCCACTCTCCCTCACAGTGAGAATCTCTGCTAAACAATCCTTAAGCATTTGGTGAATTAATGAAAACTTCTGCAGGTAGACTGCTCGTCTCACAGTAATTTAGGCCTTCTCAAGTGAATTGTAACTGAGTTTTCAACAACATATTAACTTACCACTAAACTCTGTCATTAGCTTCTGAAAAGTAAATTACACATTATAGAATGTTAAATCTCTCCATTATGATTAAAATATCTCTACATGCCTTCAAAACCAAACTTTAAAAAAAGTTGATGTAATGATATTTTCTTTTTTACCTAAATTCAAACAGACTGATTTATTTATCCATCTGAGGATGAAGTTCTTTCAACTTCCTAGTTTGCTGTCTGTGAGAATACTTCACTGTGATTTGTTGTTTACCTTGCTTGCTGACATCACTGCTGCTGGATGTTTGGAGATGCCCAGATTTCAATGGCTATTGGAAAAGGGGCAGCTAGTTCCACAGAGTTTTCGGCATCGTTTGCTGGTCAGTTTGCTATGTGGTCAGTGCTGAGCATTGTCACTTCATCACTGACCACAAAATCTAACCCATTACCTTTACAACATGACACTCAGTTAACCAATACTCCAACTCTCTGTCTTCTCTATGACAGTACCATTGACATCTGCCTCTGTAACACTGCCTGCTTCCAGTCCTGTCTCTGTTTATTTGCTTTTAAAACTCTCCTCCATTGCTTTTCAATTTCTCGACTAAAAATGACAAGTGAATCTGTATTACTGATATTGGTTGCGGGATGAATACTGGGCAGGATGCCGTGGGAAACTCTTTGTCTTCTGTGAAGAGAGCCATGATATCTTGAGAAAAACCAAAAGAATTGTGGGATGCTGTAAATTAGAAACAAAAACCGAAGTTGCTGGAAAAGCTCAGTGAATCTGGCAGCATCTGTGAACAGAAATCAGAGTTAACGTTTCGATGACCCTTCCTCAGACCTGCCCGAAGGTTAACTCTGATTTCTCTTCGCAGACGTTACCAGACCTGCTGAGCTTTTCCAGCAGCTTCTGTTTTTTGTTGGCCATGGTATGTTTTATGTTCGCCTGGGAGAGCAGGTAAAACATTTGCTTGATGTGCTATCTGCAAGCCAGCAATATTACAGCCATTTGGATTATTGTTTGAAATGTAATAGCTGTCATTAATAAGGCAAATGTGGCAGTCAATTTCTGTACAAGTGAGATCACACAAACAGCAAATAAATGAATGACAAGATCACATGGATGTTTTTCATTGTCTTCTTTGAAGGGGACATGTTCGTTTGACCAGTGGGAGAACTTACAAGTTAACTTGGAATATTGCCAAGGAATCTTTTATACCTGCTCAATTAGGCAGTCTACAGAATTTAACATGCTACATAAAAGTCTGTATTTTCAGCAAAGTAATTTTCTCTCAGCACCACATCAAAGTATTTGTTTAAGTTACACCCTGAAGTCTGTATTGAGACCTGAACCACTGACTGCATAAAGAACAACAAAGCACAGTTACTTAACATTGATAACTTCACTTTCGAGGAACAAAACAAAAATATCAGTGAGATTTTATAAACTTGTTAGCATTTTATATAAATGACATTACTCAGTATGAAGCTGAAATTGAATCTTTAACTATTTATACAGCATTCTGTGTGCACAAGCACATTGAGATAATTCCAAGGTTTATTGCTTCTGCATGACAATACAAAGAAGTAATCTTTCTCTTTGTGTGTATTTATAGCTTGTTAAAGTTTAATTGAAATGTTCTATAAATGACATGGATTAGAAATTAGACATTTCTAATGAATAAGAAAAAGGTCATCATTGACTTCTCTTTTCTGCTATATATATTCAGATACTTCATTTTAATTCTTGCGCAGGCTCGTGGGTTTCGCTGACAAGTCCAGAAGACTTGTCGCTGACAAGACAGAAGGATGTGGAAGCTTTGGCAAAGGTACAGAAAAAGTTTACCAGAATGTTTCCTGGTTTGGAGTGTATTAGCTATGAGGCAATATTGAACAAACTCATATTGTTTTCACTTGAACATTGGTGGCTGAAGGGTAACCTGATAGAGGTTTACAAAATTATAAGAGACATGTATAGAATGGGTAGCCGGAGTCTTTTTCCCAGGGTAGAGAAAAAATACTTTATGTTCTTGTTGATTCTATATTCAGAATAGGAAGGACCATTTTGTTGATTTCCTTTGAAGCAGTGCTGATTCTGCCCAGTTCTACAACCAATTAAAGCTAACTGTGCCATTTGAACATTTCCATTCTGTAGCGACTCAATGCTATGGACAGGGCCATAGTTATCCTTGTAACTGGCAGAGCAACTTGCCACATTTGACTCTAAACAAAGCAGCGTAACCTTCATCAACTGAAAAAGGAGATTAGAGTATCTTCTCTTAAAGAGAAGGCAAGTTTAAAACTCAAAGACTGAGGGAGAAACCAAATGCTGATGAAAGTTGAGAGCAAGCAATCTGGAATTGAAATTTCATCTCAATGATGGTGACTATGAAATTATCATGGTTTGTTGCAAAACCAATCTGGTTCACCAATGTCCTCTTTGAAAGCGAATCTGTCATCCTTACCTGGTTGGCCTTACAAGTGACTCAAGATCCACAACAATTTAATTGCCTCTTCACTGCCTACTGAAATGGCAAAGCAAGCCACTCAGTTCAAAGACAATTATGGATAGGTGATCAACACTGGACTTGTCAGCGAAACCCACAAACCTGGGCAAGAATTAAAATGAAGTATCCAAATATACATAGCAGAAAAGGGGTGTCAATGGTGACCTTTTTTTATTTACTCATGGATGTGGGCACCACTGGCTAGGCCTGCATTTATTGCCCATTCCTAATTACCCAGAAGGCAGTTAAGAGACAACCACAATGCTGTGGGTCGAGAGTGTGGTGCTGGAAAAGCACAGCAGGTCAGGCAGTATCCGAGGAGCAGAAAACTCGACGTTTCGGGCAAAAGCCCTTCATCAGGAATGACACTGGAAGCCTCGGGGTTGGAGAGATACCCAGCCTCATTCCTGATAAAGGGCTTTTGCCCGAAACATCGATTTTCCTGCACCTCGGATGCTGCCTGACCTGCTGTGCTTTTTCAGCACCACACTCTCAACTCTAATCTCCAGCATCTGCAGTCCTCACTTTCACCACATTGCTGTGGGTCTGGAGTCACATGTAGGCCAGACCAGGTAAGGACAATAGCCACCTTCCCTAAAGGACTTTAGTGAATCAGATATGTTTTATTTGACAATCAACTATCATTAGACTCTGATTTCCACATTTTTATTGAATTCTAATTCTGTCATCGAGCATGGAGGGATTTGATCCCAGATCCCCAGAACATTAACTGGGTCTCTGATTAATAATCTAGCAATAATACCACTAGGCCAGTGCAGACTACACAAACAGGTAAATGCCATGAACAGATAAATGAAAATGATGGATCGAGCAGTGATAACCTAAAAGAGAAGAATGGGCTTATTCTAATCATCAAAATCTATTGGGAGTGCAGAACCTCCATCACTGAGGAATTACTTGTGTATTAAGTGATGAATAAATCTAACTGATTGCAATTTTTATATATGGTGGTAAATATTTCTCAAGTCAATTCTGATATAGCTACGAAACATTTCTCATATTGTCACCATGGCGATCCACAATGGGATTAAATTTGGTAACATTTAGTAGCGAGTGTTGCAGTTATGTTATTTCGTTCATGTTTAAGGTAAGTGAGGGCCATAATGTAACTTCTGCTAATTCACAGTCTCAATGGCAACTTCTGCTGATAAGAGCAAGTATCCAATCTCCAACCTGTGTTCCTGAGAGTGTGGCTGTCCCATTGTGAGTGTGCACTTAGTCAATAAAATGTTCACCAAATGAAGGTATTGATAACTATCTATCACACTGTGTTTTGTTCTTGAAGTCATTCATTTGGCCAAAAGATGGAACAAGGCAGACATAGTTGCCTTGATTTTGATTCCAAGTGGGTCTATGGACAAATAGCTGGCAGTGAGCAACGTAAAATCACCCACTTCTGAAATGAATGGGCTATTTCAACTTGTAGACTTCAGTATTATGGTGCTGGGTCACTGCCCACCCAGAATAGGCAAAAGATCTGTGGCACAAACAGAAATTGCTGGTGAAACTCAGCAGGTTTGGCAACATCTAAAGTACAAAAATAACAAAAAAACAGTGCAGCACAGGAACATGCTCTATGGACCAAGCTATGATGTCATTCTAAACTAAAAACCTTTTGCCTCCATCTGGTCTGTGTCCCTCTATTCCCTGCTTATTCATATATCAGTCAACATGCCTCTTAAACATTGCGATTGTATCTTACTCCACCACTTCCTCTGGCAGCGCATTCTGGGCACTTACCACACTGCATAAAAAACTTGCCTCTCACACCTCATTCAAACTTTCCCCCTTTTATCTTAAACCTCTGTACCCTAGTAATTGACATTTCTACCCTGGGAAAAAGACACTGGCTACCCATTCTATACATGCCTCTCATAATTTTGTAAACCTCTATCAGATCACCCTTCAGCTACCAATGTTCAAGTGAAAACAATATGAGTTTGCACAATATCACTTCATAGCTAGTGCACTCCAAACCAGGAAACATTCTGGTAAACATTTTCTGTACCCTTGCCAAAGCTTCCACATCCTTCTGGTAGTGTAGTGACCTGAACCATATGCAATATTCCAAATGTGGCAAAACTAAAGTTCTATACAGCTGTAACGTGACTTGCCAATTTTTATATTCTATGCTCTGATCAATGAATGCATGGATATCATATGCCTTCCTGACCTGCTTATCCACTTGTGTTGCCACTTTCAGGGAACTGGGGTCCTGTAAGCCTAGGTCCCTCTGTATGTTAATGATACTAAAGATATTGCCATTTACTTTATATTTCCGTCCTGCATTAGACCTTCCAAAATGAATCACCTCGCATTTGTCTGGATTAAATTCTATCTGCCATTTCAAGTCTCCAGTCTATTTGTATCCTCTGGCTATCCTCCTCACTCTCCACAGCTCCCCCAAACTTTGTGTTGTCTGCAAACTGACTAATGAGCCCAACTACATTTTCCTCCATTTATTACAAACAAAACTCTGTGGAGAGAAAGCAGAGTCAATGCTTTGGATCCAGTAACCCTTCTTCAGAACTATTCAGTACCCTTTTTTGCACACGATTGAAATTGGAGAGATTTATCCCATCAGCCTTTGCTGAATATTGTGACGGTGCTGCCCCTTTAACAAGGTTATGTTGTCCTTGGTTTTTCTCCAAAAGGGGTTGTAAAAGGCAGGGGTTCCAATTTGTCTGGGTTTAGGTCACTTCAATTATAGCTAACAGATACTACCTCAGGCAACAATCAGGGAAAAGGCTTTTAGGATTATTTTTTTTAAAAACGCATTGTACAATGAAAGGGGAATGGTCAGTTCTCCAAGTTCAGGGACATTTCGAGATTGGTTTAGTTTTAACTGGGGACGATGAGAAGCTGCTGGAAATAAAAACGTTCCATGTTCCATTGATCCCTGGCTGATCCTCCCTGCAATCTCTCTCTTCTGTAAGGAGCTGGGTTTGAATTTACCCTTATGCCATGGGGTGTGCTTATGGGATGCTGCAGGAAATCGGAACAGCTCTTTATTAAGTTGCCAGTGATATCGTGTCAGCCGGGTTTTCAAATAGCTGTTATTCTAAATTCTGTTTTAATTTGCTTGTGCTTCATTCGGTAGTCTGTAAATAAATTCTATTTTGTTTAAAACTGAGTGGTTTGACCAGCCGCATCCCTCCTGGAATATCCACCTTACACCTGCTTAAAACAACTAGAAAAGTTAGGGACTAGGCTACCTTCTTTAAATGTCTTGAGTGGGATCTGACCTGATCCATAACAATATTCAATAACTTTCAGGGGGCAAAAGAACAATGCCTTGACAGTCTGTATCTGACCGTCTTGGAGTTTATTGATTTATGTGCCTGTTAGAGTGTGCTTGTGAATGATATTCTGTCATTTGAAATGGCAGTGTCTTGCATTGAGCATAAGCACTGCTTCACTTGTGGGATTGATTGATATCATTGTATAAGTGGGATTTTGAGAACTTATACAATGTGTACAGTTCCAGTGGAGAATGTAAGTAGCAGTCCCTGACATCTAGTTGCTTCTATCATCTCTTTGAAGGCAGCAAATGGGTCTCATGGGAGTCTATTAAAGCTATTGGTATTGTGACCTAGTTTTAAATTGACAGCTTAGGGTAGATTGTTACTAAAACTCAATGTTAAGTAATTGGTAAAAGCTGAAGAGGGAAGGAGATATGCAGATAGCAATTTGACAGGAACTGCTAGGATTGGAGACAGGGAAAGAGCATCAAGAGAGCAAAAAAGACCTGCTGCTGTTCTAATACAATGTACCGGAAATAGCAATGAAACTTCAGAAATCTGTTCTGAAAAAGTAGCATGTTGGCCACTAGGGACAGGCCCAGATGGAGAGAAATGACTCTGTAAATTAACATCTTCACAGCATTTTGAAAATTCATGTCTTTGTTTTGTTCAATAATGTTTAAAAAGGCACAGTTTGTAGAACGGAACCTACCATAACTTGACAGTACTGTCACCAAAGGCAAAGGGATCACTTCACATTGTTTGAGGATCAGCCTTGATGTTGTTGAAGACACAGCAACAGTAAGGGACTAAATGACCGACTCTTAATCCGATATTTGGCCAAATATGGAATGGCATGGGCAACACTTGGGATCAAAACCTGAATTATTTTGTTTTGTTGCTAATAAAAATTATCAGCACATGGAAAACATGTCTTTATTCAATAATATTTATGTGCTGTATATGGGTCTGAAAGGGTTAATACTGATCGAGAATTAGCATTGCTCATTGGAATGATGTCATGAAGTTTGATGGGAAGAGTAACAAAGGATCTTGAAGGAGTCATACTTAAGGTCAGGAGCTTTTAACAGTCTCTGTAATAATGTATCTTTGTTCAATGTCAATAGTCGCAGAGATGTAAAAATCTACAAAAGTCTCTTCAAGATGGCAGCTATCTTCATTCACACCAGACCAGGTGGACTGTGGAAAAACATATACTGAAATGTATTGGTACCAGTATGTACAACAGAATGATCACTGAAAGTGATCTGAAGGTTTGTATTAAACATAGAAACATAAAAAAAAAGCTGGAGGAGACCATTCAACCCTTCAAGCCAACTCCACCAATCATTGTGAATATGGCTGATCATCCAAAATAATAGTCTGCTCCCACTTTCACTCTATATCCTTTAGCCCTAAGAACTATCTTCGTGTCTTTCTTGAAAACGTTTTGTGTACTGGCTTTCATCACTTTCTGTGGTGAAACATTCCACAGGCTCACCACTCTGTGGGTGATGTAAAGTGTCCTCACCTCAATTCGAATTGGCCTTCCCCATATCCTCAGAAGATGCAATCTTCTGAGCTCCACCACACACCATGGAGAGCAAAAACAGTGATCTGAAGGGGATATGCACACAATGTAATATTGTCAGCAGCATTGTGGAGATAATTGATAGATATCTGAAGTGTGATGAACCCTAGAGAGGTATTTCACAGATGGACCAAATAGAAAATTCACAAGTGGACAACCTGGAAAAGACAATTCTTGAAGTATAGAATGGCTTCTAAACTGAATACAACAATGAACAAATGAATGCAGTTATGCATACAATTAGGAGTATAACAGATGATGTTATTTCTCATACAAGAAGCAAAAGACACACTTGAAGAGATACTGGAAGTCTCTGACAATTATTTCAAACTATTCTTTCAGGAGAAGAGATTTAAAAGAAGAGTTCAATGTCCAGGGAAAAGAAAGTTAGAGTCATAGAGTCACAGAGTCACAGAGTCACAGAGTCATAGAGTCATAGAGTCACAGAGTCATAGAGTCACAGAGTCACAGAGTCATACAGTCACAGAGTCATAGAGTCAGAGTCATAGAGTCATAGAGTCACAGAGTCACAGAGTCACAGAGTCACAGAATCACAGAGACATAGAGACACAGAGACATAGAGTCATAGAGTCACAGAGTCACAGAGTCACAGAGACATAGAGTCACAGAGTCACAGAGTCACAGAGTCACAGAGACATAGAGTCATAGAGTCACAGAGTCACAGAGTCATAGAGTCACAGAGTCATAGAGTCAGAGTCATAGAGTCACAGAGTCACAGAGTCATAGAGTCACAGCGTCATAGAGTCAGAGTCATAGAGTCATAGAGTCACAGAGTCACAGAGTCACATAGTCATAGAGTCATAGAGTCACAGAGTCATAGAGTCAGAGTCATAGAGTCATAGAGTCACAGAGACACAGAGTCACAGAGTCATAGAGTCATAGAGTCATAGAGATGTACAGCATGGAGTCATAGAGTCATAGAGATGTACAGCATAGAAGCAGACCCTTCGGTCCAACTCTTCCATGCCGACCAGATATCCCAACCCACCTGCCAGCACCCAACCCATATCCCTCCAAACCCTTCCTATTCATATACCCATCCAGATGCCTTTTAAATGTTGCAATTGTACCAGCCTCCACCACTTCCTCTGGCAGCTCATTCCATACACGTATCACCCTCTGTGTGAAAATGTTGCCCCTTAGGTCACTTTTATATCTTTCCCCACTCACCTCAAATCTATACCCTCTAGTTCTGGACTCCCCCACCCCAGCAAAAAGATTTTGTCTATTTATAATATCCATGTCGCTCATGAGTTTATAAACCTCTATAAGGTCACCCCTCTGTCTCCGACGCTCCAGGGAAAACAACCCCAGCCTATTCAACCTCTCCCAATAGCTCAAATCCTCCAACCCTGGTAACATCCTTGTAAATCTTTTCTGAACCTTTTTAATTTTCACAACATCCTTCTGATAGGAAGACCATAATTGCATGCAATATTACAAAAGTGGCTAACCAATGTCCTGTACAGCTGTAACATAACCTCCCAACTCCTGTATTCAATACTCTGACCAATAAAAGAAAGCATACCAAATGCCTTCTTCCCTAACCCATCTACCTGTGACTCTACTTTCAAGGAGCTATGAACCTGCACTCCAAGGTCGCTTTGTTCAGCAACACTCCCTTGGAGCTTACCATTAAATGTATAGGTCCTTCTAAGATTTGCTTTCCCAAAATGGAACACCTCACATTTATCTAAATTAAACTCCATCAGCCACTTCTCAGCCCATTAGCCCATATGATCAAGATCCTATTGTAATCTGAGGTAACCTTCTTTGCTGTCCACTATACCTTCAATTTTGGTGTCATCTGCAAACTTAGTAACTATATCTCCTATGTTCATATTCAAATCATTTACATAAATGACAAAAAGTAGTGGACCCAGCAATGATCCTTTTGACACTCCAATGGTCACAGGCCTCCAGTCTGAAAAACAACCCTCCACCACCACCCTCTGTCTTCTACCTTTGAGCCAGTTCTGTATCCAAATGGCTAGTTCTCTCAGTATTCCATGAGATCTAACCTTGCTCATCAGTCTCCCATGGGGAACCTTGTTGAACACCTTTCTGAAGTCCATATAGATCATGTCCATCATTCTGCCCTCATCAATCTTCTTTGTTAGTTCTTCAAGGAACTCAATCAAGTTTGTGAGACATGATTTCTCATGCACAAAGCCATGTTGACTATCCCTAATTTGTCCTTGCCTTTCCAAAATATATGTACATCCTGTCCCTCAGGATTCCCTCCAACAACTTGCCCACCACCAAGTTCAGGCTCACCGGTCTATAGTTCCCTGGCTTGTCCTTACTACCCTTCTTAAAGAGTGGCACCACATTAGCCAACCTCCAGTCTTCCGGATCTCACCTGTGACTATTGATGTACCAAATATCTCAGCAAGGTGCCAGCAATCACTTAGGAGAAAGTGAGGACTGCAGATGCTGGAGATCAGAGCTGAAAAATGTGTTGCTGGAAATGCGCAGCAGGTCAGGCAGCATCAAAGGAGCAGGAGAATCGATGTTTCAGGCTTATGCTGCACTTTTCCAGCAACACATTTTTCAGCCAGCAATCACTTCCCCAGCTTCCCACAGAGTTCTAGGGTATACCTGATCATGACCTGGGGATTTATCCACTTTTATGTGTTTCCAAGACATCTAGCACTTCTTCCTCTGTAATTTGGACATTTTTCAAGATGTCACTATCTATTTCCCTACATTTTATATCTTCCATGCCCTTTTCCACATTAAACACTGATGCAAAATACTCATTTAGTATTGCCCCCATCTCCTGCAGCTCCACACAAAGGCCGCCTTGCTGATCTTTGAGGGGCCCTATTCTCTCCCTAGTTACTCTTTAGTCCTTAATGTATTTGCAAAAACCCTTTGGATTCTCCTTCACTCTATTTGCCAAAGCGATCTCATGTCCCCTTTTTGCCCTCCTGATTTCTCTCTTAAGTATACTCCTACTGCCTTTATACTCTTCTTAGGATTCATTCAGTCTATCTTGTCCATACCTGACTTATTTTTCCTTGTTTTTCTTAAACAAACCCTCAATTTCTTCAGTCATCCAGCATACCTTATACTTACTAGCCTTTCCTTTCACCCTGACAGGAATATACTTTCTCTGGACTCTCGTTATCTCATTTCTGAAGGCTTCCCATTTTCCAGTCGTCTCTTTACCTGCGAATATCTGCCCCCAATCAGCTTTTGAAAGTTCTTGCCTAATACCGTCAAAATTAGCCTTCCTCCAATTCAAAACTTCAACTTTTGGATCCGGCCTATCCTTTTCCATCATTATTTTAAAACTAATAGAATTATGGTTGCTGGCCCCAAAGTGCTCCCCACTGTCACTTCAGTCACCCGCCCTGCCTTATTTCCCAAGAGTAGGTCAAGTTTTGCACCTTCTCTAATTGGTGCATCTACATATTGAATCAGAAAATTTTCTTGTACACACTTAACAAATCCCTCTCCATCTAAACTCTGAACACTATGGCAGTCCCAGTCTATGTTTGGAAATGATTTCATTAAGGATATTTACAAACCCACTGGAAGATGAATCTATGATGAAAATATTAGAATTCTTAAGTGACTCAACTTTTGATGGCTTTACTGACTCTTGGTCAGATTTATTATAGTCCAAAGAAGATATGACTCAAGAGAAAGTCATTTAGATGGTGATGATATGGAGATGCTGATGTTGGACTGAGGTGGACAAAGTTAAAAATCACACAACATCAGGTTACAGTCCAACAGGTTTATTTGAAACCACAAGCTTTCTGAGTGCTGCTCCTTCATCAGGTAGCTGAATGGGGCAGGATCATAGGACACAGAATTTATTGTAAAAGATCAACTGATGTAATATGTTGAACAAACTTAGATTGCTGTTAAGTCTTTCATCACTTCGAATGGGATGCAGGTTTCGATTGATTGATATGTGAATCCCAGAATTTCCTTCAAGTCACAGTCCCAATATAACTTCAGATTTTAGAAGTACATAAAAAAGATGAGTTCTCAGCTCAGACAATGTATTAAATGTGTGGGATTAGCATCTATCTCTATCCCAATCTTAGATCAGACTGGTTCTATTTCCAAAGTCGGAATTTAGATGGTGAACAAAGCAGAAGGCCAAAGGAAACACAGATCAGAACTAAAAGGAGATGATCAAAGGCACAGGAGGACATCAGAATCCATTCAATTTTTTGAAGTGCAGAATCACAAGAGAGATGTGGGATAAGCCAATGCAGTGAGTAGGACAGCCAGCAGGTATAAAAATCATTGACAAAGCTGCAGGACAAAGAAGCCTCATAGTGTACAATACTGCTATTAAAGCCAAATAATTTTTTTTATGAATCAATAGGTCACTTTCACAAAGTTGATAAAGCAGGACACATACATAGAAAACAAAAGGTCAAAGAATGACCCAGACAAGGAGTTGAATGAGGTAGAAAAGTGTTCAGCAGGGAATAATCAGCATTTTAATACATCTGTGACTTATAGCTCCACCAGTTATAAACCCTGCCTCTACACACAGATAAAGACATACAACAGGAAATAAAAATGTGGGTGTTGAGGGCAGTGGGAAAGACTGGGAAGACAGTTCAGTTGTCCTTATCCAAGGGTTTGCTGAAGTGATTCTTATCAGAATACTACTCTTCAATAATCCTTCATTTGTTTCTTAGGAGGCACAGTGACAGGTTCACACTTATAAGTATTCTTCACTTATCAGGTGAAAGATATAGCTTACAGCATATGGAAAAGGGGAATAAACTGGACATTTTTGTGCTTGAGTTTTTTTTTTAACTTCAGAGCCAAAAACATATCCTTCTCTTTCAGTGGTACGATGGTTATGTAAAAAGATTCATATTCCCAAGTTGTTCAACTACCTGGGAGCCAATCACATAATTGTTGGCAGTCAGAAGGCCATTGTCATCGACAACTGGTCACTCGTCCACAGACCAGGTGGCTACCTGTTGCTAACCAATGCTCCATTCAAACACATCCCTTAGCTCTGGCTTGTCTGCAAACTAGGTTTCCACTACTGCTTGAACATGCAGCTGTGTCAACAATATGTACAATGAGTGCTGAGTAACAATCCTGAAACAATCCTTAGCTTTTTAAAAACAGTTCTATTCCCATTTCAGTCTAGAATTAAAAACACAGAAAAATAAAAAATACAATATGTACTTCACAACCAGTAATTCTTATTCCTGGGTACAAAGACACAGACTGGACTCAAACAATTGAAATAAATCCCTTTGCAAAAGAAATATTCCAATTTGTTCAAAGGGTTAGGATGATTAAAACTAAAAGGCCGTGTTTATTGACACCATACCTCTGTGCACTGTGCATTGTTTCAAAATCCACACATGTGCATGTCCATTTCAATTGGTTCATGACTAATTCTGGAATATAGCAGTGGTCAAATAGACAGAATCACTTATTAGTGGAAGGGGAGAACATCAACGGCCTGGCACGGGTATGTGCAAGATGCAGACAAGAATGGGGAGGGTATGGTGATGGGAGAGATAGGGGATGTGAGAGGGATGGGAGATTGATGCGTCCCCATACCCTTCCTCACTACCCCTTCACTCTCCTTCATCCCTTCTTCATTCTTTTCTGTGCATGCCAGTTCCTTAGTTTATAGTGCCATTGGAATTCTATGTAATGATGTCGGCCATTGGTAAAATCATTGTGCATGTGTGTGTTTGGCTGCACATGAGCATTTCCAGATTTGTGCACATGTGCAGATACAAGTGACACTGGCAAACTTAACATAGCATTACAGTGAAGCAAGATGCAAAACCCTCATGCACTTACATATAGGAGGTTGTTGTATCCTTTAATGAATCAAGTTGAGAACGAATTTGAGTAAATGATGAGACTCAGCGTGATGTTGCTAGATAAAATGCCCACACAGTGGCATTTGGACATGGTAACTATACCCACGCCTAACAATATTCTTTGAAGTTGTATGGACCTTCAAGAGAAACTCACCTTGTGCCCATGGTTCTGAGAGTCTAGCTAAACTATCCAGATGCAGTGTTTTCATGAAGCTCAATGCAAAGACTGAATTCCATTGGATTAGCAATCAAAATTGTTTACCACTAAATTAAAACTCCCTTCGGGATACTCTGTTTTAATGGCTAACTGCTTTGAACTATATCTGCCCCAGAGATATTCCAACAAACTAACAGTCAAACATTTTGCAAGGTCTTTGTGGAGGTCTTCATAAGCTACGTGGATGACATACTAATTCTCGGGGCAACATTTGAAGAGCATGATCAGAGAGTGCATGCTGTATTAAAAGCACTTATAAGAAAATCTCCTCATATTTAATAACAAGTGTGAATTCTCCAAAGAATCCATTAATTTGTTTTTCTAAACATGTCCATGGTAAAGACTGATAGTTGGAGAGCGAAAGCCATTACAGAGTTTGCTACTCTGAAGTCAGTCCAGGGTGTTAAAAGATTCTTGGGTATGCTGAATCAGTTGGTAAAATTCTTTGCCTTGACATTGTAATCATTACAGAACCCTTGAAACAACTCCTTAAGAAGACTCAAAGATAATCATAGCAAATATGGCTTATTGAGTTTTAAGTTCCAACATGCTAATGTATACCTGAAATCTTTTAGGAACTAAAATAATTCTGAAACAAAGAGTACAAGCTGACTTAAAATGGCTGCCATGATCGTGAGACCACAGAGGGAGGCAAGCCCAGTAGACTTCAGCTCAGAAATTCCATTTTAATTAAAGACATTTAAAACCTGGCAAAATCAGCATTAAGAATGGACATCTCGTGTTTCAATTCACATGTTATAAGTTCTCATATTGAGAGTTGAAAGGCTGCTTGCCAGTTAGCTAGCTCGGAAAGACAATGGAGCCGAACTTGGGAATATACAGAATAGCCATATTTCAGTAGTAGGAGAAAGTGAGGACTGCAAATGCTGGAGATCAGAGTCAAAACGTGTGGCATTCATTCCTGATGAAGGGCTTATGCTCAAAATGTTGATTCTCCTGCTCCTCAGATGCTGCCTGACCTGCTGTGCTTTTCCAGTGCCACACATTTCAACATCTTTCAGTAGTTGTTTGAGAGAATAGAGCAGACAGAATTTTATCTCGTCAGGTTTGTTTACAAAACAGTTGACATCCAGAGGAAGTTGCAGAAGATTATCTGTGCGCTCTCCAGAATCACAGTTCACTGCCTTACCATTGATACATGATGTCAATTTCATCCAAGAAATCAAGTTTTATATCCTGGCCAAAGCAGCACAATGATCAACAAGAAACAATCAGTTTAGGCTGACCCAACAAGAATAAGCAAGAGAGGAGGATTGTCTCAACATGGGCTGATGTTGTACTGAGGGTTGGTCACATCAATGGTATGGTTATGAAACATATTTTGAAACATGTTACAATTGATGTATATGACTTGTTGGCCTCTCTCTTCATTCTTTACATTTAAAGAAGCTCTTGCTGTCTGTCTTGCTTTTACTTGCACGTTTACCCTCAGGGTTTATCTTCTCCACGTTTATTATGTTTTGATCATCTTTTTGAGTCATAGAATCATTGAGTCATAGAGCACAGAAATAGATCCTTTGATCCAACTCATCCATGCAACCCAGTTTCCCAAATTTAAATTAGTCCCATTGCCTGCATTTGGCCCATATCTTTACAAATTTTCCTATTCATGCACCTGTCTAAATGTCTTTTAAATGTTTTAACCGTACCTGCATCTATCACTTCCTCTGGCAGTTCATTCACATACGAAACAATTGGCCCTCAAAGTCCCTTTTAAATCTTTCACCTTTCACATCAAAAGTTTCTCCTTTAGATTTGAACTCTCCAACCCCAGGGAAAAGACCTTTCCTATTCACCTTATCTATGCTCCTCATGATCTTCTAAACTTCTATAAGTTCATCCCTCAACCTCCTATGCACCAGTGAAAAAGTCTCAGTTTATTCAGCTTCTTCTTATAACTGAAACCTTCCAGTCCCGGCCACATCCTTGCAAATCTTTTCTGCACCCTCTCCAAAGTAACAATAGCAGGGCAACCAGAACTGTACACAGTACTCCCAAAGTGGCCTCATCAGTCCTCTGACCTACCACTAAAGTTTGCAACATTGTATGTTTTTTTTTTCAATTTGTTGCAATCCTTCACTTCCCCAGTCTAAGCGATGACCTACAAACAAACTATCTTTCAAATGTAAAGGAAGGAGGAACACGGAGCAACCACCCGATCATCTGAAGTTGTAAAATCTAAGAGGTGGTGGTGGGGTTACTTAGTGGTAATTCAAGGTATATAAACAAATGCGTAATGTAATGAAAGAAAAATACTTGGTGGTGGGTTGGGGGGGGAGTGATGCTGTGCATGGGTCTTAAAGGGTTAATACCGATTGCTGTAAGCATCACCATACATCATGAGGACTGCTGAGGAAAATATCTAAGGATCTTAAAGAGTTCATGCCTAAGACCAAGTCTACCTAACAACATTGGTAGTAACGTATATCATACCCCTGTAACATGTGAATGGTTATTAAACACAAAAGTTTATTTTAATGAGACCAGAGGTTGTCTATCCTCATCCACACTAGCATCTGGAGAAAAAGACACTGAAAAGGCTTTGGTGGCAGCAAATAGAACCATGTGCAGCTTTAACTGCATAATGGCCCTGTTTAGTCAAATGTACTGTTTCAGTGCTGCATTAATCTGTATCAGATTGACAGTGAACGTGGGAAAAATAAGAGTGCAGTTTAAAAGCCAAACCTTGATCTACAACTTATGAGTTTTTATGATTTCAAAACAATCCATTAAAAAAAATGCTGATCCTGATCCAACTCCAGTCAGCTTGTTAAATTCTTTCTGATGGTGTACATCCATGGCAAAATAGGTTGTTGAAAAAAAAAACTTGCGAGGAAATTGAACAGAGGAACTCAATATGGGAAGTGGGATGCAGCAAATATCACAACACAGAGGATAGAATGAAAAATTTTGATGCTATGAACTGAGCCAGTTCTTCAATTCTGCGATGGCAACTCTTCTGGGGTCATGATATGAGTTGAAGACATAGACTGTGTGCAGGCTCTTCATGAGTAAAAATCAGATTTTCAATCAGCTAAAAGTAACAAATCTATCAACAAAAAGTACAGGCACTGAATCACAGGTCCATCAACATCAGAAAAGTGAAATAAAAGTTTCAAGTGGAGATTAATCAAATTAATTGGAAGAAATGTATGCACCCACTCCTTTTCCTTTTCACTTATGGAGAAGGCAATAGCCTAATGGTTCTGTCGCTGGATGGGTAATCTAGTAGCTCAGGTAATGTTCTGAGCTTACATGGTGGAAATTGAAGTCCTGTCTTCACATTCTGAACACTGTCCATCGTGTCTGCGGCACCACTAACATGCTCAATGGCATCGACTTTGAATAGAACTCAAGACTAGGCAAGCATGAGGTGCTGTGGGTGATCATCAGCAGCAGAACAGTACTCAAGTACAGTTTGCAACTACATGGTCCAGCATGTCCCCCAATCTATCATTATTGTTAAGCCACATGATCAACCCTTGTGCAATGAAATACAGGAGAACATGCCAGGAGCAGTACCAGGCATACCCATAGACAAGGAGTCAACCTGGTGAAGCTACTAAAGAGGACAAGGTATGAACCAAACAGCATAAACAACAGACGCAAGCAACTCCACAACCAAAGGATCAGATCTAAGCTCTGCAGTATGACCATAACCAATCCTAAATGGTGGTGGACAATTAAACAACTTACTGGAGGAGAAGTCCGCACAAACATCCTCATCATCAATGATGCAAGAGCCAGCACATCAGTACCAAAGCTAAGGCTAAAGTATGAGCAATAGTCTTCAGCCAGAAGTGCTGAGTAGATGATCCATCTTGGCATTCTCCAGGGTCTCAAGTGTCAGAGATATCAGTCTTCAATTCATTCAATTTTGTGGGCGGCACGGTGGCACAGTGGTTAGCCAGAGACCCGGGTTCAATTCCCGCCTCAGGCGATTGACTGTGTGGAGTTTGCACGTTCTCCCCGTGTCTGCGTGGGTTTCCTCCGGGTGCTCCGGTTTCCTCCCACAGTCCAAAGATGTGCAGGCAAGGTGAATTGGCCATGCTAAATTGCCTGTAGTGTTAGGTAAGAGGTAAATGTAGGGGTGGGTTGTGCTTCGGCGGGTCGGCGTGGACTTGTTGGGCTGAAGGGCCTGTTTCCACACTGTAATGTAATGTAATCAATTCTCTCCATGTGGTAAGAAAATAGAGTTGAAGACACTGGATACTGAAAAGGCTATGGGCTCTGACAACATTCCGATAATAATACTGAAGCTATGTCTCTATAACTTGCCACACCCATAGTCAAGTTGATCATGTACAAGCTCCAGCATTGACATCTACCCAACAATGTGGAAAATTAGCTAGGTATGTCCTGTACACAAAAAGCCGGAAAAATCTAACTCAACCAATTTCCAGTGCATCGGTCTACTCTTGAGCATCAGCAGAGTGACATTAACAGTAATGGAAAGCTCCTTAGTGCCACATCAGGTTGAATACACCTTGATGTCAAGGGCTGTTACTCTCACTTTCCCTCTGGAATTCAGCTCTTTTGTCCATGTTAGAACCAAGGCTGTAATGAGGTCAGGAGCTGAGTGGCCCTGGCAGAACCCAAACTGGGCGTTACTGAGCAGGCTATTGCTGAGTGGGTGCTGCTTGATAGCACCTTCCATCGCTTTACTGATGATCAATAGTAGACCGATGGGGCAGTAATTGGCCAGGTTGGATTTTTCCTGCTTTTTGAATACAGAATATTATAAAGTTTACGCCAGTATTGTAAATGTACAGGAAGAGTTTGACCAGGGGAGTCTTCAGCACAATTGTGGAATGTTCAGAGCCCATAGTCTTTGCAGTATCCAATACCTCCAATCTTTTCTTGTTATCACATGGAGTGAATCAAATTGGCTAAAGATTGGTATCTGTAATGCTTGGGACAACTGGAGAATGCTGAGATGGATAATCCACTTGGCAGTTCTGACTGAAAATTGCTGTGAATGCTTCAGCCTTATCTATTGTAGTGATGTGCTGGGCTCTCCCATCAACGAGGATGGGGATATTTGTGGGACTGCTTCCTCCGATAAGTTGCTTCGCTCATTTCCAAAATATGTCTGTAGGAGTTCATCAAGTTAGCTCCTGCCCAACCATCATAAGGTCAGTTGGGGATGTTCATTGATGTTTGCAAAATGTTCAGCGCCTTTCAGGACTCCTCAGATACTGAAGCGATCCACATTCAAATTCAACAAAGTCTGGACAATATGCAGGTCGGGGCTGACAAGAATAACACTTGCACCACAAAATTGCTGGAGCAATGATAATTTCCAGCAAGACAGAATCTAACCATCAGCTCTTGACTTTGAATGTCATTACCACCACCAACTCCCCCACTCAATATCCTAGGGATTACCATTGATCAGAAATTGAACTCAACTAGTTATATAAATACAGTGGCTACAAGAGTAAGTCAGAGGCTAGGAATCTTGCAGCGAGTAACTCACCTCCGGACTCCCCATCACCTGTCTACCATGTGTATGATACATCAGGAGTGTGATGGAATACTCCCACTTGCCTGGATGAGTACAGCTTCAACAAATCTCATAAAGCTTGGCATCTTCCAGGTTAAAGCAGCCCAATGTATTGGCACCACATCTTCTATCATTCACTCCCCGGTAATAGCATGTAGGTTCACTCAGTATGTGCTATCTATGAAATGTGCTGCAGAAATTCACCACAGCCCCTTAGATAGCACCTTTCAAACCCATGACCTCTACCAGCTCGAAGGACAAGGGCAGCAGATACATGTCACCACCTGTAAGTTCCCTTCCAAACCACTCACCATCCTGACTGGGAGAAATATCGCCATTCCTTGAGTGTCATTGGGTCAAAATGCTGGAACTCCCACCCTTATGGCATTGTGGATCCACCCACAGTGAATGGACTGCAGTAGTTTGAGAAGGTAGCTCACCATTAGCTTCTCAGAGGCAAACAGAAATCAGAACTAAATTCTGGCCCAGCCAGTGACGCCCACATGCTGTGAATGATTATTTTCAAGAAATTGTTGACAGAAAATATTTACTATCTTCAGATTTTGCATTTTTTTTCAAATCCAGTGGGATGAAAATCTCTTTTGTCCAATGTTACTAGGTACTGAGGAAGAATAGAGGCAGATACATGATGGATCCTGTGCTAATGGAGCACAGTGCGAGCTACAAGCTGAGAAAAGCCCTCTCACTGAACCAATGTGACATTTTTTCATTCATGCCATCATGCTTGGAATGCAATTGACAAATTCAAGCCAATTAGGGCACTGTGGTACTGTTTTCAGCTTGCAGCTCACCCCTTATCTGATCAGTCCATATTCTTATTGCAGAAGGAATGAATCATAATTGTTTGGCTTCTTTTTTATGACCCTTGAACCCAAGTGATTATCAGCTCCTGTTTTAATTGAATTTGTCAACATTTCACCACTATCAGTTACTGTATTCATATTTGATTTTAGATCCTAAAATTGTTCACAGTACAAATTCGAACAGGAAGGGCCATTGAAGGAGTAAGGTTAGTTCCTTGGTATTTTGGGAAGACATTTACATTTCTCATTGCGAGATTTTGGCTAAATCTGTGTGAAGTTTGGGTTGCACCACACATCGAGTGGTTTGTGCGTTTCTGTTGTCCGTATTATAAAATGTTTTAAAGGGATGGAAGAGAGCAAGGAGAAGATTTACAAGGATGATCCCAGACATGTATCAGCATTCTTGACAGGAAGGGACTGGGAGGCAAAATGACATTGGTAGCCTACATCCCCAGATTGTCATCTCCATTCTGACTCTGATTCTCTTGTGGATTGTGAGAGACCATTTGGAAAGGATTGGTCAACGGGAAAGTGAAACTATCTGCTTTGATATTTGGGAGGCTGAAGGTCATTCGGGGATTTGTTAGGGTTCGCCTTCAAATCTCTCAAGGTTTTCATGATGTTAGCTCCTGTCTGAAAATAACCAATAGCAACCATATGGGAACTGGGTGGTAGCACTGAAATAAATCCAATTCATGAAAATAGCAAGAGTCTGGATGAAAATATTCTGAGCAGGAAGAAAAGTTTTGTCACCGATCTTTCCCTACCCCATTACACGACACAATCCTTCACTTACCTGGTTACTTTGAGCATGAAAGTGACTTATACAATTAAAAGTAGGGCCTAGGATAGTGTTGGAGGACAGAGAGATATAGGGGTTCAGGTACATAATCCTTTGAAGTTTATGGCACATGTAGATAGGATAGTTAAGAAAACAATTAGCACGCTTGCCTTCATTGCTCAGACCTTTGGATATAGGAGTTGGGATGTCATGTTGAGGGTTGTGCAAGACATTGGTGAGGCCTGTTCTGAAGTAACAGTAACCTGAAGACCTGGTTCTGGTTGCCCTGTTAAAGGAAGGATATTGTTAAGCTGGAGACGATTCAGAATAGATTTACTTGGAGTTGCCAGGAATGAAGGGTTTGAGTTCTCACGACATCCTGGATAGCCTGGGACCTTATTCAGTGGAGGCTAGTCTGTTGAGGGTGACCTTACAGAGATTCATAAAATCATGAATGGTACAGATAAGGTGAATGGAAAGTGTCTTTTCCCTAGGGCAGGGAATTTCAAGTCGAGGGGGGCATATTTTTAAGGTGAGAGGAGAAATATTTAAAAAAGACATGGGGGCATTTTCTTTTGCACAGAGAATGTTTCATGTGTGGAATGAACTTCCAGAGGAAGTGATGAATGTGGGTGCAGTGACAATGTTTAACAGACATTTGGATAAGTATGTGAATAAGAAACACTTGGAGGGATATGGACCAAGTGCAGGCAGGTTGGACTGGTTCAGTTTGTGATTACGGTTGGCATGGACTGGTTGGACCGTTGGATCTGTTATCCTGCTGTATGACTTTATGAAAATAAATGAACTGTTTTTAAAAGCCACAACCAATGGCAGCGAAAACACTGGCTGCTAATTCAGGCCAGATCATCACCCACTGTCCTAGTTTTCCACCTCCATTTCTCGCCCCGACTACTAATCGGGTGGCAGACCGAACTCCAGGTTAGAAAAGGCCCTGAGCCCATGTAAATCATGCTTCACAGCGCACTGGCTTTTTGAGTAGGCCCCGACCCAAAATTGAACCATCCTCATAACTCTCTCTGCTGACAGAAAAATCTAGCCTCGACTTCCTCACATGATTAAAAAAGGCAGAGGGGTGCCTTTGCAGAATGGTTACAATTAGGGAAAGTTTTGGTCAAGGAGGCACAAAGAGAATGTTCCCTCTTGTGGCGAAGAGCCTAACTAGAGGCCATCAAGAAATCCAATTGGGAACTCATGGAATGTTCTTCATCCAAAGAATGGTGAGGATGTGGAACTTGGCACCATTGAGAGTGATTTAAGTGAATGTGTGCACTTAAAGGGGAAAATACATCAGTATCTGGCAGACAAGGGAATAGATAATTGCATGGACACATGAGACTAAATGGCCTGTTTCTGTGCCAAATATACTAGGTAGTCTTAATGGATTGATGGACTTTGCCACATACGAAAGGCACTCAAATGAGAGTACGACAAGGGAAGTGTGTTAAAGACTTTCTGAAGGCTTCTTTCAAGAAATGCCACATCAGTGTCAACTCATCAGAGACCCTTGTTCAGGAGAAACCAACTGAGAGGAAATTCCTGTATGAAGGGACACAATTCTTTGAGAACACCAATTGGCAAGAAGTATGGAAACTGGAAGATAGGAGAGCCAATAACCTCAAGGCCAAGGACCAATTCCACCTCCTGGAAACACCTGCCACATCCCTGGTGAGATATGTGGCTCTGGGATCAGATATATCAGTCCACAAGGACCCACAGAACCCATGACCAGTGACCCAGAATTCCCGAGGTGGACAATCATACAATGATTGCTGACAACAAGGATTCTTTGTAATGCCCTTCCTTTGCCCGACTAAAGTTCAAGGGTTAAAATCATACAACACCAGGTTATAGACCAACAAGTTTACATGCAAGTAGTAGCTTTCGGAGCACTGCCCCTTCATCAGATAGCTGTGAAGCAGGATCATAAGACACAGAATTTATAGCAAAAGATCACATTGTCATGCATGCAACTGAAACCATATACTGAACAAACCTAGATTGTTGTTAAGTCTTTCATCTTGTAGAATATCTTACAGGTTTTGGTTCATTAATACGTAAATCCCAGAACTTCTTTCAAATCACATTCTCGAGATAACTTAAGGTTTTATATTTAAAAAGTGACATCTCAGTTCAGACAATGTATTAAAGGTGTGAGGTTAGAGTCTGCTTGTATCCCAATCTTGAGTCAGACTGGTTCGATTTTCAAAGTAGGAATCCATGCAACATTTTGGAAATTCTGGGATTTGCATACGAATGAACCAAAACCTGCAACTCCATTCTAAAAGACGAAAGACCCAATAACAATCTAGGTTTGTTCAATGTATCGTATCAGTTGCATGAATGACACTGTGACCTTTTGCTATAAATTCTATGTCTTATGATCCTGCTCCGTGGCTACCTGATGAAGGAGCAGTGCTTTGAAAGCTGGTACTTCCAAATAAACCTGTTGGACTATAACCTGGTGTTGTGTGATTTGTTTTAACTTTGTCCACCCCAGTCCAACACCGGCTCCTCCACATCGAAGAATCTCCAGTGGTTCACAATTCCTCCAAAAGCTGGCACCTGTATCAATATTGCACTCCAGTATCAACCTTAATTATTTTGCTCACACCCTGAAAAAGACTTGAGCCCACAAACCTGACTCAAAGGTCGCAAAAATATTGAGTTAAGATCGCACAATCTGTATCACGCCCCACACGTTTCTGTCATTTATGTTTGACGGCCACAGGCGAAAATCTCAAAGAAACATCGAACAGACAGATTTCAGGTGTTAACTGATCACTTTTTTTTTAGGAGTTAAAGGCTATTCAAAATCATGTTAAGGTCTTCTGCCATTTAATGTGATATTTAATGAATATGTCAGCTTTAGTACGCAGTGATTATTAGATTTGAATATTTGCTGTGCTGTGGTTATTTTTAGTAATGCTAAGCTAAAAACAACTATGTGGTCTTCAGTTGTAAATATCATCAGCGAACGGTTGTAAGAATGTCTGCCATAGTCACTCATAACAAGAGCAGTGTCTTACTGACATGAAAACACATCCATGGAATCTTATTTCAAAAGCAAACAGGAAAAAGTTTGGATTTTAAGGCATTTTATTTTTCCTCCAACAGTCAAGATTAAACCTGACTCTGTAGAAAGCGCACCTGTGTTATCATTGTCAACTTGATCTTACATTTTGCTTGAAAACATTTAAAAACATTTTGAAACGACGCACCATACAACAGTAGTTATACCAGAAGCTAAGGTCAGTCAGCCCATCAAGCCTGATCCATTAGTGAGATCATGGTTGAACAAATCTACCTTTGCTGCATATCCCTTGACACTTTTATTCAAGGAAAATCTAAGAGTTTCAATCTTGAAAGTTTCCATTGGCTCAGCATTTGGCAGATGAGTTCTGGATTTCCAACGTGTTTGTGAGAAAATGCTTCATCGTTTCACCCCTGTCTGGCCTTACCTCCAATTTTAAGACATAGATGTTTCATTAGCATTTTAAATACATGTTTAGTTTACATGCAATACAGGAAAAATAGTTTCTCAGCATTTTGCTGCTGCTGAAACCTTAGTATTCAATACATAGGTAAAAACAATGACTGCAGATGCTGGAAACCAGAGTTTAGGTTAGGGTGGTGCTAGAAAAGCACAGCAGTTCAGGCAGCATCCGAGGAGCAGTAAAATCGACATTTCGGGCAAAAACCCTTCATCAGGAATAAGGATTCAATACATGGGCTGGCCTGAGGAAATTCTGCCTCTGTCTATGAAAAATGCTGCACAATTTGAGCATCACAGTACCTGCTTCTTAAATAATTGCAGCGCATTTTGCTTCATTGCCCATTTTCAAAACCCATTGCCTGCTTTGACCATTCTTTGACTGAAGGTTTTCTCAATATCAGTTCTAAATTTGATCCTTATCAGTCTAACATAATGTTCACTGATTTGGGGTAATTTGATGTCATGTTCTAGAGTTACTATCAACCATTGTATGGGTAAATCTCTGCTGTTGAGTCACAAGATACAATGTTTGACAGTAGCAACATTATCACATTGGTTTCAGGCAAAATGGAATCTGAAAGTGTTGCAAGAAAAACTCATGTATGGAAAGTGCGCACGACGCAAAAGACATTTATAGTAAATTCACAGCAAATTATATTTACATAGCATCTTTAACAAAACAAAATATTACGAGGCACTTCACACGGACATTATAAAGTAACATTGGACACCCAACTACAAAAGGAGATAATTGAAGAGATTGCCAAAACCATGGTCAAAGAGGTAAGTTTTGAAAAAAGAGAAAAGAGAACTCAAGAGATAGAGAGGTTACAGAGAGAGAGTGAAAGAGTATACGGCCTTGGCAGGTAATGAACAACCATCAGTATAGAAGAATTAAAATCAGAGATGTTGGAGAGGTCAGAATCAGATGATCAGATGGGGGGGGGGGGGCATTTCAAGGGAGTGACTTGGCAGCAGCACCACACATCAAGCTGCTCAGGTCCCAAAGGGTCTGCAGTATCTGGCAAGGGAATCACCAGGAGGGACAAAAATATTTGACCTCATCCTCAACAACCTGCCAGCTGCAGATGCATCTGACCATATTAATATCTGCAACAGTGACCACCACAAAGTCCTGAAGAGTCTTCACAAAGTCTTCACATTAAGAATACTCTCCATGGTGTTATGCAGCACTATCATTGTACTAAATAGCATAGACTTCTGACAGATCCAGCAACTCAAGTCTGGGCATTCAGGAGGCGCTGAGGACCATCACAGCAGCAGAATTGCATGCCAGCATAATCTATAACCTCATAGCCAGGCATATCCCCCACTCAACTATTACCATCAAACCAGGGGATCGACCTTGGTTCAGTGGAGAGTGCAGGAGGGCATGCCAGGAGCAGGAGCACACATAGCTAAAAGTGAACTATCAACCTAGTGAAGCCACCAAACAGGACTACTGGCACAACAAACAGCATAAACTGCAAGTGACAATCAGAGCTAAGCGATCCCACAACCAACAGATCAGATCTAAGTTCAACAGTCCTGCCAAATCCAGTTGTGAAAGGTGGCGAAAAATTGAACAACTCACTGGAGGAGAAGGCTTCTCAAATAGCTCCGTCGTCAATGAAGGAACAGCCAAAAGATTGGACAGTACAAAAGATAAGGTTGAGGATTTTGCAACAATCTTCAACCAGAAGCGCTGAGTGGATGATCCATTTTAGCTTCCTCCACTAGTCCCCAGCTGCACAGCTGTCAGTCTTCAGCCAATCCGATTCACTGCATATGATAACACAAAATGGTCGGAGGCACTAGATACTGTGAAGGCAATGAGCCCTGACAACATTCCGGCAACAGCACTGGAGACTTGTGCTCCAGAACTTGCTGCTCCCAGAGCCAAACTGTTCCAATACACTGACAATGTAGAAAATTGCCCAGTTATGTCCCATCCTCAAAATTCAGGACAAATCCAACCCAGTCAATTATCGCCCCATCAGTCTATTCTCAATCATCAGTACATTGATGGAAGGTGTCATCAATGGTTTTATCAAGCAGCACCTGCTCAGCATGCCCAGTTTGGGTTTTGCCAGGGCCACTTAGCTCCTGACCTCATTATAGTCTTGGTTCAAACATGGATAAATGAGCTGAATTCCAGAGGTGAGCTAAAAATGAAAGTTCTTGACATCGAGGCAGCATTTGACCAAGTGTGACATTAAGGAGCTCCAGCAACATTGGAATCAATAGGAATTGGGGCAAACTCTCTGCTAGTTGGAGTCATACCTGGCACACATTAAGATAGTTATGGTTGTTCGAAGTCCGTCATCTCAGCTGCAGGAGTTCCTCAGTGTCGTGTCCTCGGCACAACTGTCTTCAGCTGCTTCATCAACGACCCTCCCTTAGTCATAAGGTCATAAATGGGGATGTTCGCTGATGAATGCATAATGTTTAGCAGCACTTGTGACTCTTCAGATACTGAAGCGGTCCATGTTCAAATGCAACAAGATTTGAACAACATCCAGACTTGGCCTGACAAGTGGCAATAACATTCATATCACACAAATGCCAGGCAATGACCATCTCCAATAAGAGACAATCTTAACATCATCTGCTGTCATTCAATGGTTATATGATTATTGAATCAACCACTATCAAAATCATTGATCAGAAACTCAATTGGACCCACCAAGTGTACACCTTTGTCACACTTTTGTGTCAACTCATTCATTACAAATGTGAATGTTTACATTTATGATGGGAACAGCCTCTCGAACCTGCTGAAGTAGAATTAGACACTTTTTCCATTGGTCGCCTGGTAAATTGCATCTCCTAGTTCCTATGCAATTTCCTCATTCCAACCTATTAACTTCTCTGCTTCCTGTACTGTTGTGAATCTTGGAATGCAGCCATCACTAAATGAACAATAATTAATATTATCATAAATAATATGTAAACATAAGCACAAATATCCATGTGCTCCAGTCCATTATCTGTCTTCTACCCCCTATTGGTGATGCCAAAAGGCTATCGACCAAGTGCTGGAAAAAGAAATGGGAATACTCTGGTCCTTGTTTATGGCTAACACAGACTCATGGGTCGAATGTTTTTTTCTCAGCGCTGGGGACCTCTATCACACGTCTTCCTGTATGCAAAGTAGCAACTCTATTATAGATTTTAAAAAAGTCACACAACTGTTGTTTTCTTTATCTTAAAAGAAACCTTCCCTCTATAATCTCTTGAGATATTGTTCAGGAGATCTAAGAAATTACTTGGAAGTCCTCAATTTCTATGATGTTCAGTTTATTAGAACAGTCAGTAACTTAAAAGGCACATTGAAACACATGTGATCTTCTTCCCTGGACAACAAGTCAGTTGACGCATTATTGGCGTATTTTTTTCATGACTCACTGGAGTTTAATGCCTCTTTGTTTTGATCTGTGTAATAATATTACATCTGACACCATGTGGTGTTTAAATAACATCCGGCCCCGTTTTTCATTTGGCCATCTCTGGAGGGACCTTATAAGAAAATGATCAATTAGTTTCAACTTAGAACTGGCAGTAAACAAACCTGTTGTTGGTTTCCCTGCTTTGCGACGGGATAATTGTTATTTGATTTTAACGCTGGGTGAGGTCTCATTTCACAGTGTTTGAACTATCTTGGCAGGAGAAAGTTAACAACAGCGACCACAGTGCAACTTGTCAACAGCCCTGACAATGGCGCTGTAATTAACATTTTGTCAATGTAAGAATATAACGCATGTCCGGCTCCCTTTAAGGAAAGTGCTAGTTGCTTTAAGCTGCAGCACTTCTGGAGAGAAAAAAAAGACAGTAAGAAAAATACATAAACTTCTTCCATGGTGACATGCTCAGAACGCAAGCATTACGGCGTTGGAAGGGATCGGGTCCATTTCCTTGAATGGTCCCGTTTGTCCTGGTTAAAACGCAGCGTTGCAGTGGAGAGACACTTTTATTTTTTTTTGCAGCCGGGTTAAAAAGACGGGGCTGCAAATCTCTTAAACACGCGGCTCCTTTCCTCCCCCTCCAGGCCGCACTATGTCACATGATGATGGACATGATATAATATTGTTACGAAACACAACAGCAGTGGGATAGAAACACGCTGAAACGACGCAATCCATTGCAAACAGTCCAGGTCAGGAGCGAGAAGTCTCTGTTACTTTAATAGTGGGTTTATGCAGCATCAGTCTACGTCCTCCTCTTGTTTATCTTCACTTTTACAGTGTGTGTGTGGGGTGGATATTCCCCAACCTCCTCAGCAGCAACCACTTCACCTGATGTCTGAATCCGATTCCAAAAGAGAACCCTCCACCAAATATGGGTTGAGAAGAATGAGGCTTTTATTTATTTTTTAAAAAAACACCATCAAACCTGCAATTGCGGGGGTAGAGATTTCTCGCAGAACCCGATTCCTCGAAACGTAAGTCATTCCAGCTTTGCGAGAAATTAAACAGCGGGCTGAAACCAGACACTCGAAAACAAAATATCAATAAAATGTATCCTGATGGGGCATGAGGCAGGGTAAGTGTTGCAATTTTTAAAATGCCGGTAATTTCTTCTGATACAGGACCATAATGAAGGACAGCATGATATGAATTAATCACAACTTTTTCCTTGCATGTTTCTCTACAGAGGTTAGTGTTTTTATATATAACGTGGGAGCAGGGTGTCTATTTAAAACCTCTATTCTCCTGTTCTGTTGTTTTAAAAATTGGTTACATGCCACATGGGCTGATGTGCGTGTGTGTTTTATATTTCATGTCCGCATTCCAACTAATGTTGCGCAGATAAAATTCAGACTAGGGGTAAACATGGGTGCTGACGCTGTGTTGACACAGTCCAGTAGCAAAACACAGTGCAACTCCCCAAATGTTATTTTCTGCGTTGTTTGTTTCAGCCCTGCGCCTCCTCATTCACTTAGCGGTGAGAAGTTTGTAACTAAAGTTGCATTAAATGTATATTCTTCCCCCCACAAACCCACCCGTCTCTCTGACATCCCGAGAGCAGGATGTAAACAGAAATTAGAAACGTCACGCTGGTCAGGCAAGGTACATGGAGCAGCACCTGACGCGCGCTGGAGGGCGGCGGGAGCGCGCCCTGCGGGGACGCGCATGTGACGATGTTTAAATTGTGTTTGCAAATCACCAGCCCCGGTGCAAAAATCGCAACTTTCGTTTTGCTTCCCGTTTTATTCTGTTTGAAACAACGCAGCGCCTACTTGTGTGTAAACATGCAGCAGCTGATGGGAGGGAGGAAGCAAGATGCTGGGGGGGTGGTATGTGTGTGTGAAGATTAGCGGGGGCGCGCTTGCGAATGATGCGCAACTTGCACCTCAGGCGCGTCCCCTTGTGTTTTTTTTAGAAAGGCTCCGGTGGGCGTGCACGTGTCGGGGCACGCGCGCGGAGGATGCTGCGCTTGCGAGAGCTCTCTGGTTTTTGCAGGAAGGAGCCTGGCTATACCCACTCACTGGGAATTTCTGGTGCTGTGCCCTTCAGTGCATTGCACTGAAATTTCTCCGCACTGTGTGACCAACAACTTGAACTGTCCCGACTCCCTCCCTCATCAGCTCCTTACGGATGTGACTTGTGCTTTCAGCTCTTGTGTGACGCAGCAACGTATTACTACTGGTCTTTTAGTCCACCCTATTGCGTTTCTCTTTTATTTCCACCCCCCCTCCCCCTTTTTGGAAATCCACTCCAGTAAAAGACAAGCCTGGGGGAAAACAAGTCAAGGAATACAATCCAAGTACAGGTTAGGCAATTTACATTTAACCTATGCGAACAGGTTGCATTTTCAAACTGTGATAGTGCAGTGTGCACTGATGTTTTGGAACTTAGTTTTTAATGTTGCAACATGTAGCAGCTGTTAACTTGGCTTATTTTTAAAAAAGGGGGGGCTGTATTTTATTCATATGTATCATTGTGCCATTGGAAATTCATATGTAACTTGCGTTCATGTGTGTTTAAAAAGATACATACGTTCAATGAAACTTTAATCCGCAAAAGATTCTGATGACCTTGTGTCAAACCTTTTCAAAAGGTCCCCAGCATTCCCAAAGACACTTGCTGGTGGGATTTGTTTACAACTAGACTCGCTGCCGGGGAGAGGGAATGGGGGCGCGCTGGTGATGCGCGCCCACGGCTGTTTTCTTGCTTTTGAATATCAAACTAAAAAGCAGTCTTCTTTTGACCGAGTGAGAGTGTGGGGGTGTTCACTGTCTATTCCCCTGTACAGTGCAAGTTTGTCATTGCTCAGAACCCCTCCCTGGGGGAGCGCCTTCCAGTTAATTGCCCTTTTTTTTCCTGGGGGTGGAGAGCGGTAATTATTATTTTTTAACTCGCTCATCCTCACTGTTTCCCGTTAGGATCCTGGTATGTTCTCGACACTTCTTGAGTGAGCTCACAGGGAAATGAGAGGCAAGGGCGGCACCTGGGGATTTCCAATGAAGTGACCCAACTTCCCAGCGCAAGAACCCGAATAAATCCCGAACAGGGGACCGGGGGCGGTTGGTTGGGGTCAGCAAATATAAAGAATTTAAACCTCTTCGGAAGTATGCTTGTTACATCTTGTGGCCGTGACAACTGGGCTTCTTTATTTGATGTTGGGGGGGGGGGAGTGATTTCACTTTTTTTCAGAGTTATGACTCGAAAGTGTGTGCGTTTGGTAACTTCTCCAGAAAAGCGTCAGTTTCTGCGGCTGTGTCTATCGGTCTGCGGAACCAACTGAGCGCGATTTCAGTGGCTGTTTTTGAGAGCAGTTGACGTTTCACTCCAGTTATGTGTCTGTCTGGGAAGGATGAAGATATGCTTGTTCCATAAGGCGAGCCACCTCATGTAAGCTATAGTTAGAGGGTCCAGCCTAATTTGAGGGGGGCGGGGAAGGCGAGACTTGCGGGCTTTAAGCGGCGCGACCCGTCGATCTGCGTCTTCCGCAGAAAATATCCCAATTCTAAACTGCGTAGTGAGGTGTAAGGAGAGGACGCCACTTGGCAGAATGTGAGTTCATGTTATGTTGATGCGTATGTAAGCAAATAGCACATTCCCGGTTTTTACATTTTAAAAAAATCTCTCTTTAACTTAATTGAACTTACTAACTAGCAGAATAATATTAGCAATCCATTATTAACTGAGCTTTTATTTAAACTAACTTGCTATCTTCATTGATACCATCATTAACTAGATCACAATCTAAATTCCTCCAAAGGCTGCCTATACAGCCAGCTCACTTAACAGCAAATAGATACTGATTTCCTTTTTTTTTGTGTTATAATTTTAGAAAAACTTGAAATCGTTTTTTGAAGATGCAACTCATTTGCAAGCAGTTTAGATTTTTGGGTCAGTGTTGAACAAAAAAATACCTTTTTTTGGAACAAATAAAAGCTGGACTACCCACAATTGGACCATTTCTTTATCTTGTTGATCATTTTGGTTTCTGTCCATCGCACGACGTGCTGCTTTCTGTTCTGTTCTGTGCTGCGTCACATCACTGAATATTGTTTTTAATGCATGTGGAGATGGGGGGTGGTGGGAACTAAGTAAACTTGCATGGGTCTGAAAAATCTGAGCTTGAACAGTGGTCGTGATCAGTGGATCTGTCAACCTGGAGAGAGAGGATAACTTTCTGCGTCACAAATTGATCCGAATGGAAGGTCACACCCAAAGTTTTAACCCTGTGCCTTTTATTGTCTCTATTTGAACATCTGTGACCCCTCTTATTTGCCATATGTGATTTCAGCATCAAGCATTCTCATTCTCGTTGTACATCTTCAAATGTTATGGGGAACGTAAGAAAGATGGAGGTGCAAGAGAACGTAGGGATTGTTACCCAGATACAAGATGAAACTGGTTTTAGTTCGCTTGGTGGGGTGGGGGTGATGTGCGAGTGGTGCCATTAAGTGTTCCAGGGCGTATAAAAGGTTGGGTAAGTGTCTGCATAACAACAAGAGTTTTGAGATGCAAGAGCAAAGGATGCGTGCGACAAAATAACCTGAATCTGATTGCAAGAGTCGAGAGGTGAGTCCATGGATAAACTTGCAAATGCTAAATAGGGACTGGTAAGTGGAAAACCGGTGGGGGATTGGAACAGTGTTGGAAATGGTGATGAAGGGAAGCTAAGCAGATTAAACATCGGCGACTGTTATATTTTGCAATGATGTCTAACTGTACCAGTTTGTGCTTCAGCAGTGTTATTTAGTTAGGATGGAGTTGGGTCATGCTGCAGAAGGGGAGGGGGGGGGGGGGGAGTCGCATCAGATTTGGAACCCCTATACAGAGTTAAACAGTTAGACGTGGTCTGACTCCTCCTGCAGGAGCTGGAGGCTCAATGCAGTGGCTTTGCTGGGGACTGAGCAGACGGCCTGGCTTGGAACCATTTGTCAGAAGTAGTTGTCTGAAAGTACAGTGGCAAATCATGGACTTCAGTGTGGAGGTGCAGAACCTGGAAAGGAGTACCGTTATCGCATGTGTGGAGTCTGGTTCCCAGCTGCTCACAGACCAGTTTCACTGAAGAGAATGTAGAGGATGACCAGAACAGGACAGACATGGAGCCTTGTGTCAGATGTGACTTTATTGAGTAGAGGAAGATATAATTTGCAGGAAATGTGTGGGATTTGTTGGTAAATTTGGAATGGTTCCAAATAGAATTGCATTGTGCTGGGAAAAAAAAACAACCTGCTGAGCAGTTGTCCTGTTGACTGTGGAGTAACATTCCAAGCCATTTCCCAGCATTAGAATGTGACAATATTTGACAGCAATCTAATTGAGTTGTTGGGCAAGAGACCAACCAGTTGACCAAAAAAGAAGTTTTGAGCAGCAGCTTGTTTTTCTGAGCGTGGGTGGGAAAGAGGAGGGAGTGAGAGATTGACGGAACAGAATACCCGTCATTGCGGCCAGGACAGCTTGGGGTGGTGATCGATTGAATGCTGAGGATCGGGTGGGGCAGGGTGTGGAAATTTTGTGTAATACGTCGTCCTAGTTGCAAAGGATTTTGAAAACCTTTTTTGACTGGAGCAGTCCTGATGGTATAGGAAATGATAGTTAAAAACCAAATTAGGCTAAGCAACAGCAACCCAGTGTAATGCTGGGTCTTGAGTTTCTGTTGGTCGTTTTGGGAACTTTAGACCTAATATAACAATTTGTGAGGATACAAGTTTGAACTAATTCCCCAAGAAGAGTTGATGGCTGATTTTATTTATTTTTTTCCTCTGGCCAGGGGGGGTCTGTTGATTAAACCTCTGTAATAATCGTGTGCAACTGACTGACTGACAGACATTGATGGATTTTTCATTTGGCTTTGGGTTGTTGATAGAGCAGTAAGTACCAACCAAAATGCCCAGCATCCCCCAGCACTTGGTCCACTATCTCTGGTTTGTAGGCTTGTTCATCTTAAATTAGCAATTTATCATAGTGTTTTTATTATCCTTGTTCATGGTTTTGGAATGATGGCAGCTATCATAAACTCTCTTAATTACAATTGGGTTCATTCTTGGTAGCTGGATGACACACGAGGGTCATCATTGTCTGTTTGCATTTAGGATCTGAGTTTACTGGTGATTCAGATCTATGGGGGTGAAGGCTCTATTGTGGCTGTTAAGAATAGAAGGTTCATTGACTGAAGGGCTTATGCCAGGTTTCCCCCATTCACGTCTATCTTTTTCAGACTAATGAGAGAAGTAGCCATTGTTTGTAGAAGTTGAACAGTTTTTTTTTTGTTCAGAGGTAACCTGATGGTGGTGGTATAGTAAATATCTTCTGAGAGCACTCTGACGTATATTGCTGGGCACAGATGGAGAATCTCATTCTGCATCCGATTTTATTTATGTGTCACCAGGGTTTCATGGCGCTGGCAGGCGTCAGAGGTGAATAATTGTTCCGTTCTCTAGCCTCTGTGGAGTTCACTTTCTCTGCTTATGTTCTGTCTTCTGCCAAAACCAGAAAGAGAGAGAGAGAGAGAGCCAGTTTCCTGAGTTTGCTGTCTCTCCATTCTAAACGCCGCGTTATATTTGCTCGCTCTTTTAAAGAAAACCATCGCACTAATGCACTTTTACGCAGTCCCTGATCTCGGCTCTTGAGCACCTCCCTGCTTTTGGCGTCCAATGGTGAACTGCCATCTGCCTGCACTTCACAACTGCATTTGGCCACAGCCATGTTGGCTGGACCCAGAATGTAGATTTGCTTTGTTCAGGGAAGAAAATGAGGCTGCTGCATATCAATGAGTTAATGAGTAATAGTTTGTCTTTTAGCACGCTGTAAATGGGTTTGTGTCACTGCTGAGATGATCAGAGTGATCGATCTGTAATTCCCTGTGGTATTTTGTCCAGGTGTATGGGGACGATATTAGCCCATCCCATACTGTTTTGTCATTTGATGTCTGGAAGAAGAGTCACTTGGATTCAACTTTAAACTCTGTTTTCTCCTCCCAAGTGCTGCTGAGATTCTCCAGCAAGTCCTGTTTCGGTTTGTTTCAGCTCGTTGCACCTGCGCTTCATCCTTTTTATTTATTTATATTACCATGTAGTTTCAGTTTGGCTTATTGTCTTTACTTTGTGTGTCTCCAGTTTTTTGTCATGCTTTCTTGTGTAGCTCTTGTTACATGGTACACTCTCCTATCTGACTTGTTTGTTTCCTTATTTGTTACACTTTTCAGTTTCTTTGTAATTCCTGGGAAAGTGGAAGATCTAATAGATTATGATGCTGTCGTTAGATCATTGGTTAATTATCTTCATTGTTGGTAAGACCGTTCACTTTATGACTGAGCTGGTAGAAAGCATTGCCATCTGCAGTGGAGTTAAGAATGCTCCAGGTAGGTTTCTGGACTATACAAAATTGATTGGCTTTAGCAGTTGCTCCAGATCACTGCTTAGTGATTCCTGTCGGAAAGCTTTGAATGCAAACAAGGTGAGGCTTTTCTGTTTTTCTCCTGTCCTCTTCCCATTTGGGAGTAATCTGTCCCTCAGCTTGGCTTCCTGATATACCTGGAGGTTATTGTTTTTATGCAGGGTCAGAGATCCTCGAGCTAGTCAGCACTTTGTGGGATGATGTGGTGGAGAGGGAGAAGAAAGAGCCTGCATGTCTGGAGGGGTCAGTGGTCCGGTGAAGATATCTGAACAAGGCTAGATCTAGGTGTTGAAGATTATGGATCAAAATGGTTTTGGTATTATGGCTGAGAGAGAACCTTGAAGGACACTGTTGTGCCAATAAGCTTGTTATTTTGCTTGTTCATAAATACTTTTCATGTCATGAGGCAAGAAAACAAATCTATGGCAGCTGGTGTTTATATTTTGACAAGTGTGTGGCCACTGAAGCTCACTAGCAATGTGGTACCTGGAATTCCACCTTTAAATGCAGAATGTTTATGAGAGCTTTTTTTTGCTTCTGAAGTCTAGTTGACCTTGATAGAACACAGAATGTGTCTGGGTGGGAATCTAATGAGGAGACTGGTCTGGCAAAGCTTGGCTCAGAATAAGATTGTATTTGAGTTGTGTAGTGGAAAACTGTACTGACCTATGGTTTATTCACCTATTTTTGGAACGTTCAACATATTTTGGTTCCTTTTGTATTGAACATTTAAAAATGGGACCTTAATTGGGCTGCAGTCCCCATCCAACGGACTTTAATTTTCCCAGTGAATTTTTATGCTCATTGAAGCAAGGCATATTATGGCTGAGGCACTGAGCATCGTCATTGGCTCCATTTAAAAGACTGAGGTTAGCTGTTGCATTGGTTTGACACAAAAATGGAGCTCGTCTGTGTTGGCCCCAATCCCAGATGAGCAGATATTACTGCACCACTGCTCCTGGTCGCCAGGAGCTCGATGCAAGCTGACTTCCATTCTACTCTCTGTAGCTGCCTTTCCAGTTTTACATCTCCTTGTGTTGTGTGGAGCTGAACCAACCTCTGATGTGAAAAGCTTAGATTTTTCACCCAGGCCACCACCTCCCTTGACAAGCCCCACAAGAGTTAATTTTAGTTTGTGAGAGCGCAGATGAAAATTGAAGTCAAATATTTATTGTCACTTTTTTATTTTGCTTCATTATTCTCATCTTTGATCTGGGAGGACATTCGAGAGCAATTGAAGTTGGTAATTTTCACATCCTGACCCTTGCTCATACCGGCTGTTCTGGTGCATGTTCTTAGAAGCAGGTCTGCTAGCACAAAATTGCTCTGTCTACTTCCTCCCTCTCGATGAGCTTGTACAGTGTTGGACATGTGACACTCAATCTGTTTACATTCCTGTGTGTGAAGTGAAAGCGTTTTCTTATTGCACTGATGTCTTTTACAGTGCCTATTAAACAATTGACCGTCAGATGCAGAAGCAGACTTAGCACATCTGGACTGGGGATGCGTGCTGATTTTCTTTAACCTTTTCCTGGGTGAAGGAGATGGGTTAAAGAACAGACCTGATGTCCTATTGAAATTATTTCCCTGTGTCTCATTGACCTGTATGTGTACCATGTGACATTCGATCTGCTACATCATTTTGGAGTGGTGGTTTTGCGGTTGGATTGCAAAACTTGAGATGCTTGAGTCAATTTACCATGCCCCCCCACTTTGTGTTGTCCTGTCTTAAGCTGGTGATGCCTTTTCTGGGCTGTAATTTCTGTCAGTTTTATTTTTCCTTTTATTCATTCATGGGTTGAGGGTGTCACTGTCCAGGCCAGCACATACTGCCCATCCCTAATTTCCCACAGGGCTGTGAAGAGTCAACCACGTTGTGCAACTCCAGACCCACAGCATAGACCAGACCAGGTAAGAATGGCAGTTTCCTTCCCTAAAGTGAAGCAGCTGGGGTTTTCCTGACAATTGACAATGGATTAGTGGCTATCGTTAGACTCTTGATTCCTATTGAATTCCTTTTTTGAATTCAAATTCCACCATCTGCCATGGCAGGATTAGAGTCCAAGGTGTCTGAATTAACAGGCCAGCGATAGCCATTGCCTCCCCCAATTCACTTGATGTTGATCACTCAACACGTTATTGACTGCAGACAAGCATCACATTCTCAACTGTTGTCTCCATAGCCCCCCCCCCCCTCATATGGAATGAGCTGCCAGAGGAAGTGATGGAGGCTGGTACAATTACAGCATTTAAAAGGCATCTGGATGGATATATGAATAGGAAGAACTGAGAGGGGTCTGGGCCAAATGCTAGCAAATAGGACTAGATTAGGTTGGGATATCTGATGGGCATGGACGAATTGGACTGAAGGGTCTGTTTCCTGTACATCTGAGTCCAGTTAATCCATGGATGCTAAAGTCTGACTTGGTTGCCATGTTGAAATTAGCTTCCTGAGGTTGAGTTCCTATGAAACAGAAGTGTGCAGGGAGGAATAGGAGATTTTGATTGAGGATTCCTGTCTAATGTGCCGGTGATGGGGTGGGGGTGTTGGTGGGGAGAAGTTGAATCCTGTTCCCAGGCATCTGATCCTGATTGTCCAATGCCTTGGAAAGGTGAGGATGGAGAGCTGAGTCGGGGCAGGCGAGCTAGTGGACAGGGTTGTCTTTTAACCAAGCCCAGTCCGTCTGATCATACCTATGGTATCGCCTCAGTCTCTGATGCTTCATTTCAGAATTTTTGACTTTTTTGAAATTTTTGTGTTTATGCCTAGAGGGGACTTGTGTATCAGGCTCTGGAATGGCTCACTGTCAGCCTTGAGTCAGATTTGTGTCCATGTCCCTTTATGCAAGGAGCCATGGCTTTTGTCAGCCCAGTGCGCGTCTGCTGTCTCCCAGTGTTTTTGACCTGGATATTCTGCACGAAATGTCACACATGATGGAGCGAAATGAGGGAGCACTGGGTGCTTCGCAGAAACCCGAGAGCAAGTTTCTCTTTGATTTTTCTTTTGGAAGCAGCGACTGCAGTCTCTCATGTAATTCTCTCTCTCTCTCCTTCTCTAATTCTCTCTCTCTCTCTCCTTCTCTAATTCTCTCTCTCTCTGTGTCTGTCTCTCTCTCTGTGTCTGTCTCTCTCTCTGTGTCTGTCTCTCTCTCTGTGTCTGTCTCTCTCTCTGTGTCTGTCTCTCTGTCTGTGTCTGTCTCTCTGTCTGTGTCTGTCTCTCTGTCTGTCTCTCTCTAAATATAGCTGCTGCTCAGTGCGATAAGGCCAGAAACACGACAGTCAACATTGACATCCCACATCCATTTCCAGATCTGTTGGATATTGTTGTTGGCTCCAATTTGACAAACTCTTTGTACGTATGTGCGAATCCTTACCTGCACAGAGATTCTTTTTAATGGGAGCAGGTTCTTAATTTCTGAATGATATTTAAATGATGTTAGTCGAACTGCTCATGTTGCAATGTTGTTGCAGGTTTAACTGTAGCTAAGAGGGAAAATCTTGTTTCACTTCATGTGGGTTTTATTTTGTGTTTGTCACGCTCTGATGTTGACTCATTTGCGAGGCACCTTGCAATATTCCTCTCATTTCCTCGACCATTTCCCCCTTCTCCCTCGGCGCGGGGGTGCACTTGATTCTCTCTCGTGCCCTGAGGTGACTGAGTTGTTAGTGTTTTATTTTCTCTTGCAGGCTTGGTTGTCTCTCTCTTTCCTATTGATGAGAGACTCTCTCACCTCTGCTTTGGAGTCACTCCTGGATGTGCATTGTGACAAGCTTTTGTCTCTCTTGTTTTTCTACCACAAGAGAGCATGCATTCCACTGGCTCCAGTTACCCAGTTTGATCTGTTCAATAACAGTAGCCTTCAGGGTTCTTGTGGTGCAGTGGTAGTGTCCCTACCTCTGAGCCCGAAGGCCTAGATTCATGTCCCAACTGCTCCAGAGATGTGAAATAACATCTCTGAACAGGTTGATGAGGAAAACGTTGACTAGGAGTCCTTCAATGCTGTAGAACTGAGCTGCTTTGAAGCAGTAACAGGTAATTAATTGCATAAGGGTGCAGTAACCTGTCATGCTGTCTCTTCCTGTGCCGATTTGGAATATTTTAAGCAAGTTGGATCATTTTGTAGCCGAGAGATGACAGATCAATCTGAAATTGAGATGTTGTGCGTAGATGACAAGCTAAAACATTAAAGGAATCCAGGTGTAACTCCACAGGAATACTTTTTCTTCAAGTTGACACTGACCTGATGCGAATGAAGGTTTTGCCATTGCATGAGATTAGAGTTTGTGGGTCTTGAAGTTGACGTTGTGTCCGCTTTTTTTTCCAAGTTGGATGCCAAGTGAGCAGAGCAGTGGGACTCCTTCATGTGTGTGGAGCACAGGGTTAACCTGTCAGCGTCCTCCCAGTTTACCCAGGAGAGCGTTGAGTCCGAGCACCGATTCAACATGAAGTGGAGGAATTCTGTGCTGGACCAGCAAATAATCACGTCGTGCAGTCTTTGAATCGTGCACTGTAGCTCGCACATCAACAGAGAGAAAGGGGGACAGTGCAGGTCTTGGTGTTGGTGGCCGTGGAGTAAGTTAACGAGTGACCGTGTGTGCAGTTAGTCGAGGGAGATAATGACAGGCGCCAGAAACTGTTTTCATTGGAATTGGCCAAAAGGGTTCATGTGCCAGTGCGTGCCTTAGAGAAATGTGGTCTTTTCTTATTTCAAAAATGTACTTTATTCATAAAATATTTTGATGATCTGTACAATTGGTCATGGTATACATACATAAACATTCCATTTCTTTGCATACAGAGATTGAGTAATCATTTGTATATACAGGTCTGTACACTTAACTATCCATATATTTAGCTGAGGCATCAGCAGAGTCCACTTACTGAGCGTGTCCCCTGTTCTTTCACAGGCAGACATTACAGGGTAGTCTTTCCCCACCGCGCCTTGGCAGCAGCTGCCCCAAGCTTCAGCGCGTCCCTCAACACAAAACGTGGCCTTCAGTAACACTGTAGCCCTGTGTGGGAAATGGGACAAAGAGGAGTTGTTGGACTGGGAGGCTCAGTGTGCCGAATGTTGGTGCGCTTTTCAGTCATGGTGACCAGGAGTCCTGAAAGTTGAATGTACCCACCTTTTTTTACATTTTTATGTTGATTTACATGATGCTTGTGCACGTCTGTCTCGCCTCTTTCCTTGTTCCATTCTTACACGCGTCAGATAGTTTTGATCGGCCGTGCCATTGTAGCATTATTATTGGGTGGCCTATAGACTACTCTCACGAGTGATTTCTTCCCCTTACTACTACTGACCTCTGCCCAAATGGATTCAACATTTTACTGCTTTGATCCTATATCATCTCTTCCTATCATCCTAATCTCCATCCTTAATTAAAAGTGTGACTGCACCTCCTTTAACCTTCTTGCCTATCCTTCCTAATTACCTGATACCCTTGAATACTTTATTCCCAGTCATCACTACCATGCAACTGCAGTTCTATAATGGCAACTAAATCATTACCCTTTGTACTGATTTTCACAACAAGTTCATCACCTTTGTTTTGAATACTATGGATGTGTGTTTTTAATGCCTTTAGTTTTCTATGTTATAGATCAGAAATAGGTCCAGGTTACATTTTCCATGATTTGATTTGCTTCCAGGACACCCTGTTGTTTCCCTGATGTCAGGAACTGGAAAACTGATCAGGATTAGAAAGGAGGATATTAGGATCATGACCTGAAACGCAGGCCTTTCTCTCAGGAGTTGGGCACTGGGTGTGAAGAGTTTTTTTTTAAAAGGGTCCCAGTCTCTGAAATGCCAGTTGAACCACAGACTGGGTGGATTGCAGGAGATGGTGATCGGGAGGCTCTATATTGGCTGCAAGGCAGGTCCAGGAGAGCAAGGCTCTTGCACTTGCATGGTGGAGTGATGTCTGCCAACAGGTAGGAGGCTTTATCAAACGTGCAACCCCCACCTGAGAGGAGAGGCACCCATGTGACTGCGGGAAGAGTAATCAGAATCTAGGTTTGAGTGACGGTGACTCTGTTGGAACAAGAACATTGGTTTTTTTTTGACACTTTTCCCTCCAAACCAGTTGGGAAAAGGACAAAATGGACTGAGCAAGATGAAAAATAGTGACATGCAAAAATTAAAGAGGAAAAGTTGAAGATAAATCTATTGTCTTCTGAAGAAAATGTCTAAAGCGTTTTTTTGAAAAAAAAAGTACTAGAAGCGTGAATGGCTCTGTCGTGGCTAGAAGTGCCCCCCTCCCCACTCCCCCCTGTGTTTAAGGGGATGAGAAGCTTCACATTCCTGTGTTTTATTTTGCATTTTTCGAGAACGCTGTAGGTAAGGGCAACTTGGGAGCTGATGGTTCATGTTAGAATCTCAGATCACAGGAAGATCTAAATCTTTCAGGTGGTGTTAATTATGTATTCATAATTAATTGTGTGCAGTTAGCCCATATTTCAGCTGATGATTCACTTGTGTATGTCTGCACAGCTGGGCTGATGCTGAGTGGACGTGGACTAAGGAGGGTTGTGTTTGTAATATGTGTGAAGATTGGCTATAGTTCTGTCCTTCACCTGCTGGCTTTTCTTGTGTTAGGGCAGAACCTTTATGAATACTCGAGATCAGGGTGGAAGTGCCCTTGGAGTGGTCCCTCATCAGTCCTGTTTTTGAGCAAATATTTTCATTCATTTGAGTGTCAGAAAGTATTCTGAACTGTTTCAGAGCTCTGCTCCATGTCAATCCAGCAAGGAAGGCATAAGAAAATGGATAGGGGAACAGTGAGCATACAAGTTTGGCTCAGAAATAAAACAGGTTAAGATAATGGGCGCAGAAGGAGGGCTGAAGGTTAATTGCCAGGGGACAAGTGGGACACATGATCCCAAAGGATTGGTGGGACAAACCAAAGTCAGTGTTGAACAAGGCAATGGAGTCGGCGTAAGTTAAGGGGTATGCGTATATAAAGAGAAACTTTCTGAACTCTGAAGGATTCCAAAAGTAAACTTCCAAGGCTGAGAAGACTGGCCTTTCGCAACCACAACCATCTTCCCTTCTCTTGGTTTACCTTCAGTGCAGGGAGTATTCTTCCCCTTGTAAGTCGATGGGAATCAAACTTTACTTTGGCTCCTTAGTGATAGGTCTCCTGTCCTGGTGCTGCCTCACTTCTAGAATTCATCTCTTCTTCATATCTCCTCTTTGTTAATCGGTGATTATATCATGAACGGTGTAGCATCAGTGAGCAGATTAAGAATAAATACTATTTCAAGTCCTTGCAAAAAAAACATTGAAGGTTTGAGAGCAGACTGTGGGGCTGGTAAAGGCCATGTTAGACTTGTCCTCTGTTTCTGAAGTGAACATACCTGGGCAACTTTGATAATTTCAACCCTGGCGTCTCCCCAACATGCAGTGTTATGTAAGTGAGCTTGTAAGGTTCCCCTTGGCCATCAGACGTGATGCATGCATTTGGAGTGTACGACGTGGAATTAGATTTCGAGAGGACCTTACTTAGGTCACAGATGAGTTGTTGGAAAACTTACAAGGGACAACATTTCTGTCTTTGTGCAGAGACAGATTGCAGTCTACAGCCAGGACTTCTCCAGTGAACTGAAATGCTGCAGTGTCTATTTTTATCACAAGATGGTGTTGTTGCTGTGTAGCTCGCTGACTACCTCTAGTGGCTCGAAGCTGCTATTGCTGCCTGGGATGGGAACGGACTGATAAACTTGTGACGCACTCTTCAATGGAGTTATTCGTGTGGTAGCATCTTAACTGTTGAAATCTCAAAATTGTGTAGTTTCCTTGCACTATTATCCCATGGAAATACGAGGCAAGAAACTGTTTATTTTACTACTGCTATTTCCAAATTTGTTAGTATTTTCTATTAAAATGTGGCTCAGGAAGATGGTTCTTTTTCCCCCTGAGTTGGTTGACTTCTCAGGAAAATTTCCCCCTTTCCCTAAAGTGTTTTGGAATGAGGTCAGCCAGGTGGACCTCATAGAATGAGTTCCCTGATTGGACCGGATTAACAGCCCCACTCTGGGAGTCCTGGCTATGAGACAAACTGGAGTGTCAGGGGTTCTGTTTACTGTCAGAGCTGGATGGTCAGTGTTATGTATTGTGCACATGTAAATAAAGGGCAACTGAGTGATGGGATGCTTCCCCTGGAGTTATTTCATTCACCAACCCTGATTTGTGCTGAAGATGAAAGCACGTATCATCAGTTTTTCTCTTTTTCCCCCGTTGTTTCCAGGTTTTGTGTTTCAGAGATGAGAATCTCTATTGTGATGAGATTTTGTGGACATGGAGCTGAGCACTCAATAAGAGCAGATGTTGTTATTATCTCCATGTCATGCTCAAACTTGGCAGTGTGGCAATATGGCTTGGTCATCATTGGGGCTTCTGACAGTATTTGCTAAGGCAAGGGCTGTTGAATGCTGCATCTCTGATTCCACCCCCAATTCCTGGAAATCTTCACAGCTATTGGAAAAGGTGCTAATCTGAAAAACTGTCTGAAACTTGAGGGGAGGGGGGAAGTAAGGGGAAAAACCCTTGCCTATGGAATATAATGGTATAATCTTCAGCCACAACATCGAAGTCCCAGGTACCAACCCATACAGCAGGTTCACCCACCTTATTCCAGATACCCCTGGTTTGAAGACACACTTCAAACCACCTTCCTGCTTGCCGGTAAACTTTTGCGACCTTGAAACCATATTTCTGACCTGACTACTCTGAAGCTACTGGACACTGGAATTGCAATTTAGTTCCCATTCCCCCCTGCTGAATGAGTTTAAACCCTCCTGAAGAACGTTAACAAATTTCCCCCCAAGGTTATTGGTCCCCCTCTGATGAAGACCATCCTGGTTTGTAGAGGTCCCACCTACCCCAGAATGAGCCCCAATAATCCAGGAATCTGTAACCCTCCCTCCTCCACCATCCTTATAGCCACGTGTTCAACTCCTTTCTTGCTATTCCCCAACTCACCAGCACATGGCACAGGTAACCAACCAGAGACGATAACTCTGTTTGTTCTAGCTCCAAGCTTCCATCCTAGCTCCCTCAATTTCTGCCTTATATCCCCATCCCTTTTCCTACCTGTGTCGTTAGTGCTTATATGGACCATGACGGGGGGGGGGGGTGGCGGAGGGCTGCTCCCCCTCAAGAATCCTGAAAACATGATCAGACACATCAAGAGCCCTGGCACCTGGGAGGCAACACACCAACTGTGAGTGTATCTCGTTCCCACAGAACCTCCTATCTGTCCCCCTAACGATGGAGTCCCCAGTGACTAATGCTCTTCTCCTCTTTCCCCCTTCCCGTCTAAGCATCAGGGACAGACTCTGTGCCAGAGACCTTTACACCACGGCTTATCCCTGGGAAGTCATCTTCCCCCAACAGTACCCACAATAGTATACTTGTTATTGAGGGGAATTGCCACAGGGGATCCCTGCACTGTCTGCCAGTTCCCTTTCTGTCCTCTGACAGTAACCCATCTATCTTCTTCCTATACCTGAGGTGTGACTACCTCCCCTGTATCTCCTTTCAATAACCCCCTCCAATTCCTGAATGATCTGAAGTTCATCCAGCTCCAGCTCCAGTTCCCTAACACTGTTTTCAAGGAGCTGGAGTTGGGTGCACCGCCTGCAGGTGAAATCAGCAGGGATACTAGAGGTGACCCTTACCTCCCAAATTCTGCAGGAGGAACATTCCCCTGCCGTAACCTCCATTCCCACTTTTCTAAATTCCCAAAGGGACTGGAGAAAAATAAGGAATTAAAAAAAAACTAGTTACCTTACCAATCCAGCGCGCACACCCTTTTTTGGGTCGGAGGAGGATGGGTGGGAGGCACTAGTGTTTCGGGTAACGCAACCACCCAAATAACTTACCTCACCTCCCCAGCCATCCCATGTTTGCTCTTGCTCAGCGTGCGCTCTGTCTATTCAAGAGTTACGTTTTTCAATCAGTGGTTCACCTTCCCAACAGCCCCCTGGTCAATGCTCTCACTCTTCCTGCTGCTGAAACAAAAAATGGAGGGCCAAATTGAATGCATAAAACATCAAACATTGACTTGGAGAAAGCTACATATGGTGAAACAAAGTGTAATTGTCCCTTTTGTTTTGCTGTAAGCTTCTCTGTTACATATTTTATTTTAAAAAAAAAGGCCGAGGCAGGTGAAGTTCTTCAGCCAAAAAAGGTAAAATAGTTCAAACATCACGTGGGCTTATTGTAGTTTTAGCTCCATTAATAAATGGAGCCCACAATTGGCATAGACTCCAGAAGCCTAACTGTTTGTGCTGGAGCTTTGAGTTATTTACATATACAGCATCCAGCTAGATGGAGCCAGTTGTCAAGATGTGAACAAAGAACACCTTGAACCTTTGCTGAACAAGAGGCACCATTATACCTTTTTGAGTTATGGTTCTCTCCGTGCTATTTTCACATGCCCTGAGCTCCTTTATCAGTTCTCTTGAAGTGGAGACTGTGCAGGTAGGTGATTAAACATGGATTTATGCTCTGCACTGATAATTTTGAGCACTTCAACACGCAGTCATTTCCCTCCCCGTCTAGTAGATTCCAGTAGAAATTGGTGAACTCTCACGTCAATGTGTACTTCGGTTCTTTTAAAGTTTTTATAGCGTCCTATGAAAAGGAAATCCATGAAAGAGGAAGTTTGCTGATTATCTTTAACTTGAACTTCTTTTGTGTGGGCCTGAAAGTGTGTGGGTGGCTGGGTGTGTGCTTAATGGGAAATTCAGGTTTTGAATAATTGTTTTGCTCCCTATTTGACAATAGACAATGCAGTTTATTGACGTAGGTTTGTCAAGTTCTGAACATATCAACCCCATTCTTGAGACCTGGCTCTCAACAGCAGAGAAATACCTAATACAGGGAGTTGAGTCACATTGGACATACTAAGGTAAGTGTTGAACCTCCAGTTCTGAGGAAGGGTCACGTGACCTGAAACGTTAACTCTGACGTTTCTTCACAGATGCTGCCCGAACTCCTGAGCTTTTCCAGGAACTTCTATTTTTGCTCCATATACTGTACACACAAACCTAAAACTTAGCGCAAATTAGGCTTCCCAAGTGAATATTGTTGAAGAGACGTGTTGCTGAAGCTTTTTGCCTTCGGCTAATAAGGGCTAACACAAGTTACACGTTTATCAATCTATAAGTTGTACTGCAGGAGAAATGGAGCCTGATTGGTTAGCATGCTAACTGTTACTGGATGTGATGTTGCCATGGAAGGAACTGTATTCTCTCCAAGCTCGCAGGCCATCTAACAATAAAGATTAGCTGCTTGAACATTGTCCGTTGTTTGTAGAGATGAAGTCCCTGTGTTTATGTTTAGCTTCCATTAAGCAGGAGCCACATGATGATGAGCTCAACTGATCTTAAATTGATTGTTAATGCACTGAGATGTGAGAAGCAATGTGTATTTTTATATATTCTGTGGCATATGTTTGAGACTTGGTTTTTATTTTCAAAAGGAACTGAGAGCTTGAGCTGCGTGTTTCCTAAAGGCTAAGGCGTTGCCATGGAGAAAGCTAGCTGTACCTTTTTTCCCCTGCAGTATAAATTTACGTTCTTTTTAAATTTGATTTTCTCGCATTTTGTCCTGATGCATGGAATGTGAGTAGCTTATGACAACAAATCTGCTTTTCTGTTGTTTCCAAACAAGAGGACTGAGGCAGTCTATGGAGAAGCATACAAGGACAAGGGCACAAGGGTAAATCCAAGAGTTCGCTTCTAAAGCACCAATCTAACAATTGACAAGAAGTCGTCGTGTGAAGAGGGCAAGGCTGTGTCCATGGAGCGTTTATCCCAATGTTAGATAAAACCTGAATACTCTAGTCTTGGATCTGATCAAGCAAATGTAATGTCTGACTGCCTTGTGATGGAAGATGAGTTGAAACCATTAACTTTCACTTAAAGTCATAGAGATGTACAGCAGAGAACCAGACTGTTGGTCCAACTTGAATGTGCTGACCAGATCCTAAATGGTCCCATTTGCGAGTGTTTGGTCCATATCCCTCTGAACCTTTCCTATTCACATATCCTTCCAGATGCCTTTTAAATGTTGTACCAGCCTCCACCGCATTTGTTATAATGATGGTTGCTTCTATTTATTGGGAATGACATTAGGTGACCCCTTCTAGTTTGGTGCAAATGAATATCCGGGTAACCAGAAGTGCTCCCTTTTTTGTGGTTTCCCATCATGTAATTAGCCATGTTGTGTTATTTAATCTAGCCATCAGTTTTTACTCTTTGGCATTCACGGTGGAAATTCCATGTGTTATTGAGGAAGGAGTGTGTCCAACTCTGAATTTGATCATCTATGTGCATGAGATTGCAAGAACAAATGTGAGCACTAATGTCTAACCTTATTTCACTTGTTGCCTGAGTGAGACCAACAAACTGAACATGCAGCAGGAATAAAATACACATTCTTTCTTGAAGTTTTTGTTAATTTACTTTGCATCACTTTGACTGGACTTGGCTGCAAAGAAAAAATCAACAGGTACCTGTTTTAGTGAAAGATAGGGTTCAGTTTTAAAAGCATTTTTTTGTTTTAAACATTTTTCATTCCCTCGACACACCTTTATTCCCTTTTTTAAATTGAGTAGATTTCAAGAGAGCAAGTGCTAATGACAGAATTTTTCAGACCAGTTTTCATGATTTTTCCTAACTTTTTGCTGCACAGCACATTGTTTTCATCCCTTCAGTTGCAATTATCTTGAAATTCAAATGTTCTTCATGTCTTGAGTTTAATACCGTTAAAAATCAAAACCATATCGTTGAATGTAGTGAACTCTTTTTCCATTCTTGGTGCATTAAACATCACAATACCAATTTGCACCAGCTAATTTTTAACATTGGAGTTGGTGACTGGAATATTGGAGTGAGCAGCAAAGTTCAAGCATACCATTCCTTTGTTTATTCTTTCCTGGATGTCACTGTCAAGACCAGCATTTGTTGTCCATCCCACAATGCTCTTAAACTGGCCTTAGCAGGCGATAGTTAATGGTCAAAGCATATTGCGGTCACTCTGGAGCCACATCTTATGCAGATGTGTGTCCCTCGAGGGCATTGGTGAAGTTGATGGGTTTCCGCCCACAATCTGAAGATGTGTAGGCCAGGTGATTTGGTCATGCTGAATTGCCCAGAGAGTTAGGTGCATTAGTCAGGGGTAAATATAAGGTGGGGGATTGGGTCTGGGTTGGTGTGGACCAAAGGGCCTGTCTCCATACTGTAGGGTATCTAATCTGATAGCTGACCAACTTAGTTCCATGAACCCCATGACTGAGGCCTGCTTTGTCAATTAAATGTGCAAGTCAGAGCTGCCAGAAGAGGAGACTGGGCACCTGGATCACCAGTCCAGTGCCATCAGCTCCATAGTGTGCACATTGACGCATGTTCTAGTGGCATCTGTGAACTAGGCTGGAATAGCTTGGCCGTTTGTCCACCCTCACAGCGTGCCTTTTGGAGGGATCCAGAACTGAAAGAAGCAAAAGCATTTTGATGTAATGGCTGTGTTGTGATTTCCATCACATGCATGAATATATTGAAAAGAGATTCAGTAATTAATCCAATGGATGGTTCCTTGGGTCATCAGTGAACATATGTGGGTTTGATACTATGCCTGCTGTTCTTGCCAAGTTGGAACTTAGGCTAGATTGAGCGTTTGAATGAATGTTTCCCAATTAATGAGGAGCAGTTCTAGGCAAACTACGTGAGTGTTTGTTCAGGTTTGGTGTGTGTTTGGTTGATCATTAAATTGCTGTTATTTGCTCGATTCTTGGGTGGGACCAAGCTTCAGATTTTGTAACACATTCGTCCAAATCAGTAACTGCAATCGTAACATTGACGACTTTTTGTTAGAAAGCACGTCTTGTAATACAGAAATCATTACCTCCATTCACGATAGGTTGCATTTTATTGACAGTGAAAGTTCTGTTCAAATGTTCAACGTCACGTAATTGTTTTGAAGGAAGAGTTGGAGGGTCTGCAAAGGATGACCAAGTTAATTGCCCGTGGACAGCTCCCACCTACTGCCTTGTAATCTCCACAACATTATGAAATTAGCTCTGAATCAACCTTGACCAGGACTAGTGTACTCCATTGGCTGTCCAGCCATCTGAGCCAGTACACCAGCTCTGCTTCCCTGTAGAGTTCCTGGGACAACCAAGTTTCACATGCATGTTGTCACTAGTAATGTTCAACGCTTCAGCCAATGTGTGACTGACCGGGAATCTCTCTTGTCTGCGCCACCTGCTATTGGCGTCTTGAATGGATTTCTATCCTGATTTCTAACTTGGTTGGCCATGATGTGAGTACCCCTCCCTCCTCCATCAAGTCCGACATTGGGATTTTAATCTGGATCTTGTTGGGTATTAAATGCTACCCACTGTGTTAGAAGACTCCGTTAGTTTGTTCATAAATTGTGCAAGTTAAACATTTGATATACCTTATGTCTCCTACCTTTTGCAAATGTCTGAGAAGGATTTCACAAGCGTTGAATTACAATGCATATGCAAAACATACTTTTTAAACTCTCTTCATGAGATATGGACTTGGTAGGCTGGGCCAGAGTGGGAATGTTCATGCACTGCACCATGCTTCGCTTCTTTGATGATGATACAACCCTTGTCCATACACAGCAAGACCTGGAAAGCATCCAGGCTTGATAATTGGTGAGTAATAATATCCAGTAATCACTATTGCCTCCTTGATATTCAGTGCGGGTAAGTTTTGAGAAGATTTGTAGCTCCAGGTTGACATTCTGGATGTAGGTTTGCTCGCTGAGCTGGAAGGTTCATTTTCAGACGTTTGGTCACCCTACTAAGTAACATCTTCAGTGAACCTCCCGACAAAGCTTCTGGAAGTTCTACATGATCCACCTTCAAGGTCTAATACTTGCAGGTTTTGTATCATCTGTAATTTGTTTTGCAACTCTGTCCCCTCACACAGTGGTCCAAATCACAAATTATATGACAAGACGCAGAGGAGCTTTGAATCTCAGTACCAAACTTTTTTCCAGACTCTAAAACATAAGTGACCAATCAGTTGGGTACTATGGGCACGACCTCCAGCTTGTAACTAAATTGGACTTAGTGTTGATTTTCAGGCTGAAATATCCAGAGATCTGTTGTTCTTGGAACAGTATGTTTTGTTCAGAACATGTTTGAGCAAATTTATTTTTAAAATGCAGTATGATTTGTGAAGCTCTCGTTTTGGGATTTGAATCCTGATCCATGGGTCTTGAATGTATGGATCACCATCCACCCACCAGCACCACCTGTCGTCCAAGGAACCTGAATCCCTTTGTCCCAACGTCAAAGTAAAAGCAAAATATTGCAGAAGCTGGCAATCTGGAAGAAGCTCAGAATTTGCTGGACAAATGCAGAGATCTGGCAGCATCTGTGGGGAGAGAGCGAAAAACCATTAATTTTTGGAGTCTAGTATAACTCCTGTTCGGGACGGAGAGAGCTTCTTGTTCAGCTCTGAAGAAAAGTCATAATCTTTAGAAACGTGTGTGTGTGTGTCACTTTCGTGCTCTCTCTCTCCACCAAGATTCTCTCGATGTTTGTTCCCACTTAGCAAGAGTTGGTGCAGGATTCTTTACAGTATGCGCGACATGGTAGTGAAGACCAGTTGCTGGGTAGAGAACAGAAGCCAATGCGCGCACAGCACTTGGAAAATCCAGGTACAAACTTGGTCTATTATTAAAGATCTTTAACCTTTAAAGATTGCAGATTGTTGAGTGGGGGAGTAGATCGGTATGAAATTTAAAATAACACTCTGTATGTTAACATGCAAAATGGCCTCTGCCTGTATTGGAATTTTGTGTATTTTGATTCTGATGTATTTTTCTATGTCTTTTTTAGGGGAAAGTTGAGGTATTTGCTTTGTCCTTCTTTTGTATCATAAAAAATTATTAATTGAAATTAAGTCAGTGTTCTATCTCTAATCCCAGACCGACATTTCCAAATCCTTGTCATCTAGTATGTTGCTAAATTGACTTTCTTTGCCTTCAGGGCTCTCTGCATCTACATTTGGTTCACTTGTGCCATGATGTGTTGGTAGTTAGTTTGGGTCTGTGTTCACTTGATGTCAGCTTTTTGAAAAATATCTGATTGCAGTCTGGCACTCGCAAGAGTAGGGAATCTTCACACTAGAGTTCCTCTGCCCCCATACAATCACATGACCCATCACGCTGTGTCCTAAACCATGATTTTGAAAGAATGTCACATCAGCTGTTCTTTCTCGACTGGGCTGCAGTCCTTTTTGGTGCAAACACTTTGGAGTAAATGTGATCTCTGTGTAACTGTGTGTCCCTTGTCTGTTCATCTTTCTCCACTCTTTGCTTCTTTGCTCCCCCAGCACCCATCAACCATAGGGTCCCTGATGAAGCCTTTTTTGAGTGCACAAGAAATGGCCATCCTGGATGAATAGTTCCCAAATCACTTGGGGACGTCCAGCTGTGTATCTAATAGGTTTCTTTTCTAGAGATTCTCACACACTTGATGCAACTGCAATATGCCAACTTCTGTGAACAACCAAAATTTTATTAAGTACAAGCTGTGGAGGATCACTTAGTACTCTTTGCAATGGTTCAAATCACATTATATGACCAGAAGCACAGGAGCTTTGAATTCCAGTACTAAACGTCCTTCCAGATTCTTAAAACGTAAGTGACCAATCATTTGGGTGCTATGGACAGGGCCTCCAGCTTGTAACTAAATTTAATTTAGTGCTTGATTTTCAGTTGAAAAATCCAGAGATCTGTTCTTGGAACAGTGTGTTTTATTTAGAACATGTTTGAGCAACTTTTTTTTTAAATGCAGTATGATTTGTGCAACTTACTATCATATCTGTGAAGCATGTTGAGAGAAGCTCTCTGAACAAAGGGACCAGTCCTTCCTTTATACAAAATCTTTGCATCATAGTCAGTAACGCCAACAAGCCAACCCCCAGTCACTCGCTCACAGTCACATGCCACTCAAGACACAATGCAGTGACCTGATTATTTCCAGAAGCAATGTAATGTAAATCATCCCTTAAGGGCCAGATTTGTTGTAAATCATTTTTTTAACTGCAGGCTGTGGTCAGAATTTGAATTGCAGTATTCTTATTAATCCTGAATAGGAGATGATGACAGTGCAAATGGCTGTGAATGCCAAGGGATGAGAATGTAAATTCCTTACATTCTGCCTCTAAGACAGACATCCCACCCTAAGACAAAGGCCTATCATTCTACCCTCGGGTCATCCAATATCCTGCAGGTCAGCAGAGCAAATTACCCTTTAATATCTCCTCTCCATCTGATGGACAGTCTCCGTGTAAGACTTTAGAAGCAATGGTGATCTGCTATGAGACCTTTTTTTAAAGACCAAGCTGGGATTGTGTTATCTCAACACGCACATGCACACACGTGCGCGCACACACACACATACCTCTCCAAAAGAAACATGGTAGGAGTCATATCTTTTGTGATGAAATGCCCGGCCTAGGCACCTGTGGAAATGTGCAATTTGGTCCGGGTCATCTAGACCATACCCAGGACCCTCCAACATTGGTATGGCTGCCTTGTCACAGGATTGTTTTGCAGGAATGACTCTCCAGTTTTGAAAGGGGTCTGCCTGATCTCTGGTCATGTTCAGTCTCATTTAGTGACATAGCTATAATGTCATTTCTCTTGCACCTCCAACAACTGAGCCCCCTTTTAGAGAATGTGACTGTTCTGTGCTGTCTCTCGTTGTTTCTGACCTTTACGTAAAAGAAAAATTCAGACAATCACATCAGAACTGTCCAAAAGCGTGACCCTCAAACTGTCGACATGCAGCTTTGGTATTTGGGGCTGGGGGCAGGACTCTACTTTGATTTCTCTTCTCTGCAGTAATTCTGCAATATTTAGGGAAATTGAGAATTAGACAGAGGCTGGTAACCCATCACCAAGTCAGCTTTTATTTACATTTGGAGAGTCTCTGATTTTCGTACTGCCTCCTACAGAACCAGACATCAGACTCTCAGTATCTCTGACACTTGCCCTTTCCATGTCAGCCTGGGCTCCCAGTTTGGGGCTGTTTTTAAGGTACTCCAATCGGGGAGCTCAATCCTATGAGGTGCAGCTCGCTGACCTCGTTACCATGACTACAGGAAGAGTTGTGTTCTCATTTCCCCTCTCTTGCCCCCCCCCCCCACTTTACCCCTGTTACAAACTTCCAGCTCAGCACCGTCACCATGACCTGTCCTACCTGCCAATCTTCGTTCCCACCCTTGTCTCTGACCTATCATCTTCTTTCCCACCCTCATCCAACCATTGTACTCTTTGCTACCTTTCCACACCCTCCTCTCTGACCTATCACCTCCATCCCCATCCCTATCCACCTATTGTACTCTTTGCTACCTTATCCCAGCCCCCCCCTTTCATTTATCTCTCCACCCTGAAGGCTCTCTGCCTCTATTCCTGATGAAGGGCTTTTGGCCGAAACGTCGATTTTCCTGCCCCCTGGATGCTGCCTGACCTGCTGTGCTTTTCCAGCACACTCTAATCTAGACTCTGGTTTCCAGCATCTGCAGTACTCACTTTTGCCTACAGGAAGAGTTGGTTTCAACCATTCCTTTGGAATAAGCTTTGCATGTGGCAATGCACCTGACCCAAAGCCGTCATCTGTTTTGCTCTTGCTGCAGTGGACACACAGCACAGGTGAAAGCAAGTAGATGCAAGTGAATAGCAGCTTCTAAACACAACTTCCCACACAGTCAGTCCTCCCCCACTCCCTTTCTCATTGAAATCTCAGCTCCTACACAACTCATTCTTTCAAGGCTGGTGTTTATCTCATTGAGTTGTCCTTCCTTCACTTTATCATCAGTTTTTTAAGTACAAAGCTTTCCAATGCCTAATTGCTACTTGATTTGTTTTTGGCAAAAAAAATCTTTCTCTCTTCATAACCTTGTATCTTGTAATGTGGACCTTGGCCTTTTCAGAACTCATTGTTTGTGTGTTGTTAGCTTTTGGGGGTTGAGATTTTGACGCACTCCCTCAAAAAGCTGCTTTCAGTCAGTAAATGATTCAAGGTGTAATAAGGGGAAGGGAAATCTTTCCCCGCTGGGAAAGATTGCAACTTGCAACACAGTCAGTCAAAGGAAATTTTTTTTTTTCAAAAGTGAATTGTGTCTACAATATTGGGAATGTGGGATAAACTTAGAATTTGCCGAAGTGGTACAAAATCAAATCTTGCCTTCAGTGAGGATAGAAAGTCAATCCACATTGCATGATGTAGCCAGCTGCACATCAGAAACAACAATCATAATTGTTGAGTTGGTAATTGCTGGAGAAACTCAGCAAATCTGGCAGCATCTGTGAAGAGAAATCAGAGTCAATGTTTAGGCTCCAGTGACCCTCCTCCAGAACAGAGTTTAAAAACGTGCACCCCCTTGAGTTTACCTGCTGTTCCAGCAGGTTGATCGACTAGCTCCGCTCTATAACCCCATGTTATTCTGTCTCCTTTTGATCTCATTAGTGATTAGAAATCGATGAACATCTGCCTTCAACCTTATGGTTGAACATTCACAGCCCTCCAGGTTCCAGAACTCCTAAGATTGAGCCCTGAGTGAAGAAATTCCTCTTCATTCTCAGTCCTAAATGGCCTGCCTTTTATTTGAGGTTGTTCATTGTGATTTCGAGACCTTGCCACAAAAGGAAACCTTTTTCCTGCATTTATTCTGTCTATCCCTTTTAAGAAACTAGAGAGTTTCTGAGATCGCCCCTCATTCTTTTGGATTCAGGCCGGGTCATGTTGCGTTCTTGTTATCGGGCAATGCCACCATCCGAGCTAACAGTCTGGTGCACCTCCAGTACAGTCCTTCAATACTAAGAATATCCTTCCTTGGGCAGTGGTGGGTCAGGACTGGATGCAGTACTGGAGACACAACCTCATCAGTGTTTGATGCAAGACAATATTTTGCTGCACCCCAATTGTCTTGTAGTATAGTCTCTAACAGACAGTTCGCCTTGTGAACTGCTTGCTGTATGGGCATGCCAGCCTTCACTGACTTTGGTCAGAACAATGGCGTGAAGGTCCCTCTGGGCATCAATCCTTTCCAATCTCTCATTGTTCCCAAAATAGTCTTCCCTTTCATTTCTGCTCCCAGAATGGGCAACCTCGTACTTCCCTGCATTATAACCCATCTGCCATGCTCCTGCCCCCTCACTCAGGAACAGGATGAGGCCATTCAGCCCCTTGAGCCTGCACCGCCATTCACTGAGATCATGGCTGATCTGTGGCATGACTCCTTAGGCCTGCCTTGGTTCTATCTCCTTTGATACCCTTGCTTAATAAAAAAATTGTCTATCTCTGATTTAAATGTATCAATTGCATTAGCATTGACCACAGCTTGATGCAGATTGTTCCAAGATGCCACTATTTTAGGCCTGTCTCGATCTCTGCTCAGTTTTTGACCAAGTTCTGTATTATCTCCAATTCTTTTTAATCGTCCTTTGCTAAGTCCTAAAATTTCCCCCAGTCCTCAAGCTTAACATTTTTTTGGTAAATTTATAAACAACCTCCTTTTGATCTCAGTCTATTTAAATTCTCCTGTTGGCTGTGGCTGCTGTTACTTTTTCTGATGAGTGAGTTTGATCTTGGAATATATAATCTTTGAAAGTCAAACATGAGATCTTTTAAATACTAGCCATTACCTATTTAACATCAAAGCTTTTTTTTAAAAAGTATTTTTCCAATCGCCAAAGCCAACTTCCTCCTCTTACTTCATGACAGCCCTTGGTTTAGATTTAATTATAGATTCAGATTGCATTCCTAACTTAACATAAAACTCAATTATTCTATTGTCACCCTTGCCTAAAGGTTCTTTGACACAAGGTTATGGATTTGCCCTTTCTCACAGAATAGTACGAGATCTGAATTAGTCTATGAAAGGGACCTAAGGGGCAACTTTTTCAGGCAGAGGGTGGTGTATGTATGGAATGAGTTGCCAGAGGGAAGTGGTGGAGGCTGGTACAGTTAGAACATATTAAAAGCCATCTGGATGAGTATATGAATAGGAAGGGTTTAGAAAGAGATGGGTCACATGCTCACAAATGGGAATAGGTTTATATTGGATATCTGGTCGGCATGGATGAGTTGGACCGAAGGGTCTGTTTCCATGCTGTATTTCTCTATAACCGTGTGCTCCAATGAGTTCTTCCACAAACTGCTCCAGAGAACTTACTTCCAGGAATTCACCCTCCACCACAATAGTGTTCTTGAGGTTGGTGGAGATCATTTGTAGTTTGAGGTCACCCAGGATCCTCCAACTTCTTGATTTTAAATGTGCCCTACATTCCCACTACCATTTGGCACATAAACCATTTCTCCAGGATTTTCTGACCCTTTCATGTTTCTGAGTGACATCTGAACAGACTATCAGTTGGTAATTCTCTCACCAGTGCACAGATGCTGAGTGCCAATAGCTCGTTCTTTTTACTCCTTTTTAATACCATCCATTCACCCTATATTGTTAGCAAAGCTGCATGCATTGTCATTGGTAACCTGACCCTAATTGATTCTCGGATTTGTTTCTGCTCTTTTGCTGTTTTTTTGATTTACAATCTGTCTTTGCTTTAAGTTCTCTCCAGTTTCTTCCCACCACCTCCTCTGAAAACCCCTAGCAAATTAGTTTAAACTTTCCCCCACACAGACAAAATAATCTCCTCGTTGTCTAGATTTTAGCTCATCTCCTGCTAGAGCAGAACCTGCCTGCCTTGTTCAGGATCCACCTGCCCCCAGAAATCTCAAGCACTCTTTCCTATGCAGTTTTTGAGCCATATATTAATTTGCTCAATCTTCCAAATTCTGTGGGAATTGGGCAGCATGGTGACTCAGTGGTTAGCACTGCTGCCTCACAGTGCCAGGGACCTGGGTGCAATTCCAGCCTCAGGTGACTGTCAGCGTGGAGTTTGCACATTCTCCCCTGTGTCTGCGTGGGTTTGCACCGGTTTCCTCCCACAGTCGAAAGATGTGCAAGTTAGATGGACTGGCCATGGGAAATGCAGTGTTACAGGGATTGTGCGGGGGTTGGGTCTGAGCGGGATACCCTTTGGAGGGACGGTGTGAATTTGATGAACTGAATGGCCTCCGTGCACACTGCAGGGATTCTGTGGTTGGATATGTACAAACTTAGGGCACTGGGAACAACCCTGCAACAATAGCCTGCATGTTCCTACCTTTGCCTTTTGCCTAGCTTCTTAATTCAGGACTTGTTCCCGGTGTGTCTGTTTTTTATTAGCATCAATGTGGATTCCTTCCTCTGGCTCCCCCACCTTTCCAATTCTCTTCTCGCTTAAACTGGTTTTAAAAACAAAAAAAGAACTCTCTAATGGAAACAATCTGGGAGCCTTGTACTTGCTGTGTGCTGGAATGTTTGACCGCGTTGTTCTGATTTTCATGTTTACCCAATAGATTTTCCCACCCACATTCACTTGAAAGGGGTGTTGTCACTCATGTTGGGACACATTCCATTTTGTTGCCATGGAGCACTTGTTGTCGCAGAGACTTAGTGTGCCTGATGCCAATCAACACTGAACTGGAACAAATGTTCAGGATTTGCTTTAAACCTGTTCAAGGCAGCTTCTTGTTTGGAAAAAAAAGCACCCTGCACGCAAAACAGGTTTATTCTGCTTTCTAGTAAGAAAAGGTCATTCAGAGTGGTGAATCTTTTTTGAATCCTTTCAGCTGCGTCTTGTGAAAATTCAGTCATTTGAGCATGTCCAAGACTGAGTTAGTAGATACCTAGGGCCTAATGACATCAAGGTGGTTGAGGTAGGTGATCAGCTATGATGTAGTTGAATGGCAGAGCAGACATTTCGGGCTGAATAGCCTGCGTGTACTCTAGCGAGAATTGAACAATGAATTTATGATAATGCAAAGGTGCACTATATAAAGACACCTCGCTGAAATGGATGACCATTACAGTTAGTAGCTGGAAGAGCAGCTTCACTTTCTTTTCCTCCTCTTGGCATTGTTGATGGTTCTTTTTGGCTGCAGACAGTTGTATTATAGTCCGTGCTGATGTCAACACAGCGACATTGGATAGAAGCAGGAATTCATTGGTCGTCTTTTGAAATAGTGAGAGACATGGCTAGGAGAAGCTGGATGGTGTTTCTCAGAATTGCTGGCGACTCTGTGTGCAACAGTAGAAAAGCTGTCGCTGCTGAGTAACAGCTGCAGACAAGTCCCAGAGCAAGGAGCTCCAAGAGGACACTGGAGAAGCAACCTCCAACTGTGTTCTGAGTGGAGAGTAGGGGTGAGACTGGCATGTGAATGCTTTCAGCAGTCACTCCTGTGAAGCTGCATTGCAGCAGCTGCTGCTGTCTAACTTCCAAGAGTTAAGAGCATGTTTTTAAAAAAGAAGTGTCTGTTTTTTTTAAAAAGGTCATTTCTGAGATGTGGGCATCACTGACATTGCCAGCATTTATTGTGCGCAAATTATGGCCTTCTGAGAAGGTGGTGATGTGCTGCTGCCTTGAACCGCTGCAGTCCATTTAGTGTAGGCAAAACCACAGTGCTATTAGGGAGGGAGTTTCAGGAGTTTGACTCAGCGACATTGGAGCATCAGCAGTTTATAATCCCAGGTCAGGATGGTGAGTGGCTTGGAGGAGAACTCTTTTTGCACCCTTCCCTTGTATCCCAAGCTGCCCTTGTCCTTCTAAATGGAAACGGTCATGAGTTTGGAAGATCATTTGGGCTCATTTCAGTGGGGAGAGTGGAGCATTGCTAATATTACTGATCAAGTAATCCAGTGCCTTAGTGCTCACTGAGAATGGCAACTGGAAGAATGTTAAATTGTAAAGAATTGTGAGTAAAGATAGAATAAAATGCTAGCCTTGTCATAAAAACCCAACCTGATTGGCAAATGTCTTTCCAAGGGTTGGACATCTGCTGTCTTTGGTCTGCCTGGGTGACATGTGCCTCCAGAGGAAATATGTGTCCCTTCTCTGTCTGTCACTGGGTCATTTTCCTCAAACTCCCTCCCTAACGCTGTTGTGGGTTTACTTGCATCACAAAGGATGGAGCAGTTCAAGAAAGTACTCAAGGCTGCCACCTTCCTGGAGAGCAACAAGGAATCAGCATTGAATGCTGGCCCAGAAAGCAACACTCCCATCTTCTGAATGAATATGAAAAAGGCAAAACTATTCCATTGCTGTGCCTGAAGGGCATCTGTGAATAGTGTACACACGTCATCCAGTTGTAGAGTCATAGAGATGTACAGCACAGAAACAGACCTTTCAGTCCAACTCGTCCATGCCGACCAGATATCCCAACCCAATCTAGTTCCACCTGCCAGCACTTGGCCATACCCCTCCAAATCCTTCCTATTCATATACCCATCCAGATGCCTTTTTAAATGGTTACAATTATACTAGTCTCCACCACATCCTCTGGCAGCACATTCCATACACGTACCACCCTCTGCGTGGAAAAAGTTGCCCCTTAGGCCTTTTTTATATCCTTTCCCCCCTCCCCATCTAGTTCTGGACTCCCCCACCCAGGGAAAAGACTTTGTCTATTCATCCTATCCATGCCCCTCATGATTTTATAAACCTCTATAAGGTCACCCCTCAGCCTCTGACAGTTCAGGCAGTGTGTTCCAGATCATAGCAAGTTATATTATAAGATATTGCCTCTGCCTCTGTTAACTATGCAATGACATTGACTAACCCTGTATCTGTTACTTAGCAGCTGTTGTGCTTCAAGTTAGTTTGGACAAAGCTAATCTCAAATAGAGGATTCGTAAACTAGTAACTGCTGTTTTGTTTGCAGACTTGAAGTAATCTAGTTTGAACATGTGACAGGAGAGCTCAGTAAACAGGACTGCAGTCAGGAGTTGACGTGTAGTTATCAGCAGCACAACCTGCTGGCCAAATGTTGCTTTACATCCTGGTTCCTTGATGATGTGTGTGTGTCATTTGCATGTTCCCTTAGTGATATCGCAACGGCAGAAGGTTGTCCTTGTTTATTCAGAGGATGTGCTTGTCACTAGCTAAACCAGCGTTTTAATGCCCCTCCCTAACTAACCTCAAAGGTAGTGCTGACCTGCCATCCTGAGCTGATGCAGCCCTTTATGGTGTCGGTACACCCACAGTGGTGTGAGGGAGAGTGTTTCAGAAATTTGACCCAGTACACTGAAGGAGCAGCGAGTTATATTTATGTATTATTATATTATTTCCAAGTCAGAATGGTGAGCGTCCCAGGAATTTGCAGGCTGATGTTCCTACGTATCTGCTGCCTTAGTCCTTTTTAAGGAAGCCTTCTGCTGTTAAACACCTCAACCACATCACCTTGCCTACCTCTGAGCGAGAATAAACCCAGCTTCTCCTGTTCCTCCTACATCGCTGAGCCCTGGCACCACTTCAGGCCTACACTTATGTTGTACTTATAATATCTGTCCGAAAGTGCAGAATCCTAAATTGGACACCAGTCTGCCTATTTGTGACCAGGCCAATTTTAGCTTTAAAATTGTAGCAGAGCTTCCGTTTGGTGTTTTGTACTTTGTATTCGATTTATTACTAGAATCCCAGTGGGTCCTGTAAGTTGTTTTGAACAGCTTCCTGAACTTGTCCTGTCACTATTTCAACAGTTCATGGGCAGATCCACAAAGAACATGCACAAACTTTGAAGAAATCCCATGCTCCCAGTGCTGACTTACTATATCTGTAGCCCACAGGCAGTTACTGCAACGTTGTATCTTTAAATGCACTTTAAATCCTGGTATTTTCAACTTTAGCTTTGTATCATCAAATGGCACATTTTTTTTAAAATGCCTTTTTCAAATAAGGAAATAGGAAGTCTTCTATAAGAATAATGTTTATTGCTTGTTTGTATTGAACTGGTGGTGGGGCCTGACACTTGGGCATCACTTGGTACCCAGGTCCCATTAGATCCTATTCTTGAAGTTAGGCCAGACCCAACTGTTGCGCTCTCCACCGATGCTGTCAGACTTGCTGAGTTTCTCCAGCATACTATCTTTGCCCCGACATGTTGTTACTGCCAAATGCAAGCTACTGCAGATGCTAGAAATCTGAAATAGAAACAGGAAGTGCTGCAGAAACTCAGCGGGCTTGGCGGTATCTTTGGAGAGAGAAACAGAGTTGCAAATCCTGTATGATTCTTCTGAACTGAAAGAGATTGGAGAATAGTGTTTTGTGCTGATGGCAGAGGGAAGTAAGGCACAAGGGTGAGCATCAGAGCAGAAGACTAAAGAAGTGTTAATGATGGTAAAGGAGTGATTGAGATGCTCACTAGGTGCAAATGATGCGCATGAAAAGGAGGTAGGAAGATCAGTCATTTTTGCATATGATGGATTTTGACCTTCTGATGAACAAGACCCTTCCACATACATGTCCTTTCTAACTATTTAAATCATGTAATCCCTACAGTGTGGAAACCATCCCATATGGGCCGACAAGTCCACACCGACTCTCTGAAGAGTAACCCACCTTAGAGCTGTTCCCTTGCTCGAAACTGTACTTTTACTCCTAACTAATGCACTGAACATAAACATCCCTGAAAACTATGGGCAAGATAGCATAGCAAATTCAGCTAACCTGCACCTTTTTGGATTGTAGGAGGAAACCGGAGCAAACCCACGCAGATACTGGCAAAATGTGCAAACTCCACGCAGATAGTCACGCGAGGCTGGAATTGAACCTGGGTCCCTGGCGCTGTGAGGCAGCAGTACTAGCCACTGTGCCACCCACTGACAAGATAATTTCTAAAGCCGTGAAGGAATGTAATGAAGTAAATTGTGGTAAAGGGTGAAGCTCTTTAAGGGGGAGAGATCTCTTGACGATCAATGTGGGACCTCTTCAGCTGGTGAATAAAGCTCAGGACAGACCCTACTTTTTCCACTGCTGCTTGTGTGCACATGGAATCTGACCAAAATCTCTTCCACAAGTTTCTACTTGGATAGTTCCCATTTCTCTGAAGGTGGATGTCTGGCACATAGTAGTCAAAGGAACTTTTTGACTTGGAATGACAACTGGTTGAGATATCCTTTTTAATTGTTGGATGAACAAGAAGAAATACAGACTTGTCCCCGAATGCATTGAAGATAGTACTTGGTTTTCTGTTTCTTTTTACGTTTGGCTTTTCTGAAGCAAGTTTGTCTCAAGATATTTAATGCTCCACCTGCTTGCTGGATTTGATCTGCAGCACGTTTTTCTGTGTAGAGTGACCTCTGTGCTAATGTGGGTACTGTACCTTCAATAGAAGTGGGAAGTAAAAATTGTGGGGAAAAGGGATGGGGTGGGAGTGTGCAGGAAATAAAATTCATGTTCTCCCCATAAGTTCTGAAGATGATTACTGAAACATGTAGCTGCTTTCCCTTTTAGAGCATTTTGCCAATTTATAAAAAAAGAAATTGGTTTTGTGAACTATCAGTTTCAGCCACATGAAAAGAAAAAAGCCCCATCACTTCCTTGTTCACCCTCCACTTGCCCCTTTCTTCATTTTAAAATTTCCCAGATGTGAGTTGAAGCAATAGAGGGGGAAATCCCATTAAGATCCATCAATCATCCATCATGTCTTGGTGAACAGAGTTTCATTGTTCCTATTTCTCTCAAACAGCAGTTATTACTATTGAAACTTCCTGTGATTGATTTTACATAATTTAGCATTTCCTTTCATATTGATTCTTGGGATTAGATGTCACTGACTAGATCAGCAACTATTGCTCATCCCCAGTGCCCTTGAGAAAGTGGTGACAGCCTTGAACTGCTGTAGTCCCATTGCTGTAGGTAGATTCGCAATGCTGCTCAGGAGGAAGTTCCAGGACTTTGACCAAAAAATGTTGAGGGGAGGTTGGTGAAATTTCCATGTCAGTGTTGTTTGGGGGTGTGTGGAATTTGTTTCTGCTGGCAATGGGCCTCCGAGACGCCTCGTTCTTGATATGACAGATCTCTTCAAAGGCTCACCCCTTTCACACAAGGATGGTGTCTTGAGCCACAATGTAGTGTATTTTCAATGAGGAAACAGGATTTCCTGTAGTGGTTGTTGTTACTGAAAATGTTGTGGACACATGCATCTGTAGCAGGCAGATTGGTGAGGATGTGGTCAGCACTACATGCCGTCGACCCAGTCTAGCAGCGAGATCCTGTAGGATTGGACCGTATCGGTCAATCGTGGTGCTACTGAGCCGTTCTGACTGGTGAACAGTAAAGTTCCCCAGAGTACTTTCTGCACTTTACACAACCTCTCCTTGCTTCCTCCAGAGGGTGGTTAACATGGAAAACCGGGATGTGACCAGGGATGGAGATGGTGGAGTCTGGGTTTGATTCCTCAATATGACTATGTCAGGCTGGTTCTTGGCTCGTCTGAGAGATCGCTCTCCCAGTTGTTTTGGCACAAGCCCCAGATGTTAGCAAAGAGGACTAAATACGGTTGACAAGGCTGTGGTAGTCATTGTGCTTGTTCCTTCTGATAATTTACTCCATACCAGCTCATGGAGTCATAGAGATGTACAGCATGGAAACAGACCTTTCGGTCCAACCCATCCACGCCGACCAGATATCCCAACCCAATCTAGTCCCACCTGCCAGCACCCGGCCCATATCCCTCCAAACCACAGCTAGTCTGTCAGTTTTTATTTTGAGACTTTCTAGCAGTTGATGAAAGTGAGTGGCTTACTGGTCCATTGCAAACGGTAGGTGAGACCCCACCAGATTGCTGTGGGTCTGGAGTCACATGGATCAGACCAAATAAGGATTGTTTTCTTTAAGCAACATGAAGCAATGTTTCACAGTCGTTGTTAGGGAATTGCTGCCAGAAATATTGTTGTTGTTTTGGTATTTAGCTGCAGGTACCTGAACGCCTCAAGGTGCTGTCACTTCCACCCTTCGAATGACTGAATGCTGAGTTGTATTGTCATCGCAAATCCACACTAAAACATTCAGAACTGGAGGAGAAATGTCCATGGCAAATGTTTAAGTGGATTTGGGTATTTGCAGTGAATGTTGGCTTAATTGTGGGCGGCACGGTGGCACAGTGGTTAGCACTGCTGCCTCACAGCGCCAGAGACCCGGGTTTAATTCCCGACTCAGGCGACTGACTGTGTGGAGTTTGCACGTTCTCCCCGTGTCTGCGTGGGTTTCCTCCAGGTGCTCCGGTTTCCTCCCACAGTCCAAAGATGTGCAGGTCAGGTGAATTGGCCATGCTAAATTGCCCGTAATGTTAGGTAATAAGGGGTAAATGTAGGGGTATGGGTGGGTTGCGCTTCGGTGGGTCGGTGTGGACTTGTTGGGCCGAAGGGCCTGTTTCCACACTGTAAGTAATCTAATCTAATCTAATCTAATCTAATCTTAATTTGGGAACTCATTTTTAAATCAGGCATATTGCTGGAGCGATCGTCTTGGAGGGATTCCAACTTTCGGACCACTGTGTGTACTTTGGATGCTATCAATCTGAAACTTGCCTTTTTGTTTTTGATTAGATTAGATTCCCTACAGTGTGGAAACAGGCCCTTCGGTCCAACAAGTCCACACTGACCCTCCGAAGAGGAACCCATCCAGACCTGTTCCCCTCTGACTAATGCACCTAACACTATGGGCAATTTAGCACAGCCAATTTGCCTAACATGCGCATCTTTGGACTGTGGGAGGAAACCCACGCAGACACGGGGAGAATGTGAACACGCCAAGCAGACGGTTGCCCGAGGCTAGAATCGAACCTGGGTCCCTGGTGCTGAGAGGGCGCGCAGTGTGAAGCACTGAGCCACCATGCCTCCCCAAAACGTTTTGAGCGTGCTTTTGAATAAACAAATTTTTTTTTCACAGGAAGCAGTTTAATTGATAAGTATGTGTAAATAGCTGAGCGCCCCGAACTGGACACCGTACTCCAGAAGAGGCCTGCTGAATGTCCTGTACAACCTCAACATGACTTTGTAAGTCCTATGCTCAAAGGACTTCTGGACATAAAATTAAAAAATAAATTAGCTGAAAGGTGGGGGGCATTGAGAGGGTGGAGTGCACTTTTCTCTTCCCTCAACTCCAACTCCAAATCCATTTTTAATTGAACTCCCTCCCACTTTGCTACCTTTTTAGTGTGTTGTTATTGCTCTGCCTCTGATGGATAGCGATTGAATACAATGAATAAATGCAGGTGATTTTGGTAAAAAAGCCAGGAACTGCTGGAGAAACTTGTCAAGTCTGTTAACTGTGGTGGTTTATATAATGAAACCGTGGGTGGCATGGTGGTACAGTGGTTAGCACTGCTGCCTCACAGAGCCAGAAACCCAGGTTCAATTCCTGCCTCGGGCAACTGTCTGTGTGGAGTTTTCACGTTCTCCCCGTGTCTGCGTGGGTTTCCTCCAGTTTCCTCCCACAGTCCAAAGATGTGCAGGTCAGGTGAATTGGCCATGCTAAATTACCCACAGTGTTAGGTGAAGGGGTAAATGTAGAGGAATGGGTCTGGGTGGGATGCTCTTTGGAGGGTCGGTGTGGATTTGTTGGGCCGAAGGGCCGGTTTCCACAATGTAAGTAATCTTAAAAAAAAAATTGTGAGAAAACTGGATTTGGCTGTGTCTGAGGAACATGTCATCAGTGTTTAGAATTTTGTAATGTGAGGGGTGAAATGACACTCTGATGAGAAAAAGATGATCCTGGACTCGAATCAAACTTTAACCTCTCTGTGTCACCTGTGGGAATGGATTGGTCAGTCTCTAAGGTGAATGTGAAGAATTGCCACACCCTCGTCCAATGTCAGTCTCCCTCAGATGTGCTGGCAGAGTGAAGTGGATAAATTGGGAACAGTTGTGCAGAGGACATGTGTATGCCTGAGTAAAAGTCCGTCAATAATGGAAAGTAATATTTTTGCGTACCTTGTGCACAACTTGACTATGGCTATTCAGTGCTCACAACCTCAACATGTCAGAACTGAAGTGTAATCCTGGAGGTGCTCATGATGCATTTTGAGATTCAGTTCACTTGGGTGGCTGGTTTGTGATGCACAGTGATGCTAACCGTGTGTATTCAATTCCCACATCTGGCTGAGTTTACGACAAAGGACCCTCCTTCTTGACCTCTGACCTTCAGATTAAACCACCACCATAATGTCTCTTCCTCTCCCATGAGAGAGCAGTTCTGTGTTGATTTTACATGATGGACTTTTTCCCACTGGAAATGTTTCCATATGGAGGAATGAGCACGAGTAAGTAACACTGGTGTTTAAGATGTGCTATTCAGATTGCGTACCAAACTATGATGATGATGATTTATAATGTAGTTAAAAGGAGATCTCCGATTGACCCCAGACATCAGACCAAAATAAGCCTAAACTCTCTTTCAATTGGACGTGTGCTCCCATGAGCCCGGTCTCTCCCTGTCACTCTGGTAATCTTCCCTGGTGTCACTTTGGCTCCTTTAACTCTTGCTGTGACCAAGGGCTCTGGAGAGGAGTGTTGTGTCGGAGGAATTAGGGAAGCAGCAAGCAAGAGACAGCCTTGGGGAGTGAGGCAAAGGTTCCTCTGAAATGGCTGACCCAGTGCTCCACTGGGTTGTAGTGGGAAATAACAGAAAACTGAAAGTCTGGAAGTGTGTCATGGATTTCACCTCTTACAAATATTATTTGTGTTTCAGTTGCTACTTATCTCAAAGAATTGAGCTCAAGTAATTGATTTTCACAGTGGGGGATAATATATGATACTTAAGCAGTGATGAGGACAGCTCATTGCAGTCTGTTTTGAAGTTCAGTTTGAGCACAGTCTATAAAAGCATAGCAATCCCTCAAAGATTTCTTGTGTGAAAGTCAACACTTGAATATTTTTGTTTTGGCTTCAGGTATTGGTTGAAAAAATTAACTTTGCATAGCGAGTGGTAATCACACAATGTTTCCAGTTTCGGAGCCTCCTTGAGCATTTTTTTAAGAGCATTTCAAGGATGGTATCAACACTACCTTGTGTACAAACTCTGAAGTTCTCCGTTTTTAATGCTCCTTATATCCTGTATGTGAAGGAAGACTTCACAATGTGCTCTTGGGTCACAGTGTGTGGGTAACATTGCCAGCTGTTTTGAGGTCAGCTGAACTGCTCTTTTTTTTTGTATTCCACTTCTTTGTGGTTATTTTACTGTACATCCTGGTCATGAGTTAGTTTGACGGTTGCTTTTCCACACATTGCCTGACCACTGTGCTGTCAGATTGCTGCTCTGGCAATCTTTCTTGGAGCAGTAACTTCCTCAAACAAAACATCAGTGGCAACACTGAAGTCATTCATTTCTGACTCTGATCCAACCTCTCTCCTCAGCAGCCTGAACTGGCCTTTCCTCTATGGTGGAGCTAGACAGCTTATGACATTCTGTCTGTGCTGCGGACTTGCCCTCTCTGATGTAAAGGCCACTTTGGGAAGTCTTTCCTGCCTTGAGCCTTAGTTCAGGCCATCACTTGCTGACCTCCTCATTTACTCCTGTGGTCACTCGTAGACCTGACTCTGTGTTCGTCTGCCAGTTTACCTCCCTGCTTGGTCTCTGGACCTGTAGTGCCTCAAGCTAAGATTACCACTCTTGTGTTTCAATCCCTGCTTTGCCAGTCACCTGAAACATCACCATAAATTTATGGGCAGCATTTGTTAGGAAGGAGATGACTAGCCTTGGTGAGAGGGGATCTTAATGAAACACCAAAACACTTGTATGAGGTTAAGAGGGAGATTTGTATATTTGCTGAGTTCAAGAAAATTTAAAGATGATGTGATCGATGGCTTTAAAATGCAAAAGACTTGACTGGGGTGGGATGGGGGGGCAAAAAAAGACACTTTTTTTTTCTTTTCGTGGAATTGAACAGGAGGAATTCATTAGGGCCAGACCACATAGAAGGCAAACCAGATTTCGCACAGTAGAAGACATTGCCAGCCTTACAAATCTAACCGGTTCCCGTTCTGAAGACCGTGAATGTTGGCCTGTTTTAATGTGGCTACATGGAGTGGGGGCTCTCACTAGCTGTGATCTAATTGGATGGTATTCTTGGCTTAATAGGGCCCATCCCTTCTTGCCTCTTCGGTTTCGGTGTCTGCTGTCCGAAGTCTGGAGATGGTGCACACCTTGTCTATTTACAGCTCCTGTTCACTCAGTCCAGTGGAGCTGACTGTTGCAGGCAGCTGGGATGTTTCTGGATGTGCCGCTGTTTGGATGAGATCTGGAACTCCTTTTCCCTCTTGATCAGGTAGATGTCCCACAGCCTGTGAATGGTGTTGATGAGCAGAAAATTCGTATGGTACTTTGGCTGCTTTCTTCCCAATAATACTATCCAGAATAGTGGTACTGTACAACCTCAATTATCTGAATGAGATGGGTGGGGAATGTTTTGTTTGGATAACTGATCGTTCGGATAATTGATTTGATTGTAAAAAAAACAGCCATAATTTGAATGCCGGTTAGTGAACATGCCTTGATTATCTGCCAATGCAGTTCTTACAGGACTTTGAGATCTTGTTCAGATAATCCGAAATTTGGATAATTGATGTATGGATAATCAAAGTTGTACTGTAACTAGGTAGATTTATATGTCATCTTTTTAATGGAACAAAGCGTTTCACAACTCAGTGCTCATCTTTGAGCGTAAAGGAGAAGTTAGAAGCAGCTTGCAAGCAGAGATGTGTGAGAAAGTGGTTAAGGTTTAAGGAAACCATTGCAGAGTTTGGGTGAAGTCGTTAAAGATGTTCCCAGCAGCCTATTAGCAAGGTGCAGTGGAATGGAGTTGGAAGGTTTATGCTGTTTGAGCAGCTGTGTAGGTTTGGAACAGATCACCAATCTAGGGAGGAGTAAAAGCTGAGACCGATTCACTGATGGGCAGGAGGATTTTGAGGTTAGATAGTAGTTAACCATAATCGACAAGAGGTGACCAGAGTAGAAATTCCATCTTGATTTAACTGACTGTGCCCTTTCGAGGATGTTTCTACCTTTTGTTTTAGTAATAAAAGGTACACAACTTGGATTGGGCACTTAGAGACACAGCTTCATCAAATTCATGTTCAGGGCTTGGGAATCCTTACCACTGTCGTGAGGCATTGCTGCCTGTGATAAATGAATATTCTGAGCATAACTGCGTGCACATGCATTGAGTGTGTCAAATACACTTGTTTACATGAATGTGTGCAGCAGACTGAGTTCAGCTTTGTTCATGTGGGAACGGGCGTTGAAATGCTACTTGTTCAAGGTTGATTTTTGTTGACGAGATTTTTTGTTTCTTCAACCTTAACCTGAATAATACAAACGTTTTAGCAACAGACTTGGGAGGCACATAGCATTAAAGCCAGAAGGAGAGCGTTCCAGATGAAGTCACAAAGTAAAATGTGTCTGATTTTACTAACATTTACACATGATAAAGCATCTCTTTCAAAATGGTGTCAAATTGTGCTGTCTTGATTTATTTTGAAGATGTACAAGTTTGGATGGAACATGTCAAAGTGCGATTAGGTATATGCCCACTGGGGGAAAACAAGATGGGTTTGATGGCTTGAGAAATCCAGTGTTGAAATGGTCTGGAGTTGTCTTGGTGTTGTTATGGAAATGCTTCGCTCATTTTAAAATCTAGCCTCATTTTCTTCTCTGAATTGTGTGTTTGCTGGTGTCAGAGTGTTAATACAGTGCGAAATGTTTAATGTGAAGGTGCGATTGGAGGAAATTATGGAAAGTAAAGGAGATTGGAACCAGCTGGAAAGTACCCAGCAGTGTGTAGAGGGAGAGCTGGGGAAACTAAAACACAGCAGTACAGAGTGTAATTGAGACTTCACTGGCTAAAGTAGGTCAGTACCGAGTGAGAGTGGTTTATTAATATGCAGGAGGATTTGAAAGTGCATTGGTCCTCTGGAAGTCATCAGGGATTTGATGAAGAAACCGCACTTGCTGCTGCTGAAGGCATCTATAAATAGGTGTGTGAGGCCATTCAGCCAATCAAACCTGCCTTTCGACCAGATGTTGGCTGATCTCCCATCTTTACACCATTTTCCTGCACTATCCTTTGATTATGCATTTTATTATCGAGAATCTGTCAATTCACTGAGTCAGTTCAGTGAGAATTTCAATATCTGGATCTGCACAGCCCTCTGGGTATGGGATACCAAAGATTCATAATCCTTTCAATGGAAAAAAATCCGCCCTTTCCAAGTCAGTCCTAAATGACCTGCCTGTTGTTCTGAGACAGTATCCTCACCTGCACTCACCAATCTTTGAACTACCTGTCGTGGAGCTAGTGGATACAGGGAACAGGTGAACCCTCTATATTAACATTTGCCACTGCTGAGAAGATTATTTGGGATTAGAATTAGAATCCCATTTGGCCCACCACACTGACCCTTGGGAAAGGATTCCACCCAGACCCCTTCCCATGTACCTATTACTGTGCATTTTCCCCTAACTAATGCACCTGGTCTACACATCCCTGAACACTACGGGGCAATTCAGCATGGCCAATCTACCTAACCTGTACATCTTTGGACTGTGGGAGGAAACCCATGCAGACATGGGGAGAATGTGCAAAATGCACACAGACAGTCACCTGAGGCTGGAATTGAACCTGGGTCCCTGGAGCTATAAGGCAGTAGTGCTAACCACTGAACCATCATGCCACCCTTGGAAGACTTTGTAACATTTCGTTCACTCTGTGCCTGGATATTATAAAGGACTGCCACTTGTGGAGTTGACTATGTAGAAGGCAGTCTGTGTAATGAACCACAGAAGTTGACAGTGGTGTAGACTGGATGGTAACAATCCTGCTCCTCGGATGCTGACTAACCTGCTATGCTTTTCCAGCACCACTCTAATCCAGACCCTGTTAATAAGTTAACTGGCTATCACTTTGTATAGAGTTGATCCTGTACAATTCGCACTGACCAGTTCACTTCAGTCTGATGTGGCAGTGCAGGCAGTTCTGCTTTTAGAGTCAGAGCTGCTGGTTACAATGTCTTGCTATTACAGGCAGTGTCTCAAATACTGCTACCTGAACATCAAATGTTTGGCATGGTGGCTCAGTGGTTGGCACTGCTGCCTCAGGGCCAGGGACCTGGGTTCACATCCTGCCTCAGGTTGTTATGTTGTTTTTCTTGAGATTCTTACACACATGTAACTGCAATACGCCAGCCTCTGAACAGCCAAAATGTATTAAGCAAGTACAGGCTCTCTGGAGGAACCTTCAACACACTTTGCAGGGCTTGTGTTGAGAGGTCCCTCTGGACAAAGGAAACAGTCCTTCCTTTTATACAAAGTCTTTACATCACAGTCAGTTACACCCACAAGACAACCCTCAGCCACTCCCCCTAGGTCACATGCCTCTCGAGACACCATGCAGTGACCTGACCATCTCCGCAAACAGTGTAATGCAATCATCCCTTAATGGCTAGGTCTGGTGTAAAATCTTTTGCTAACTGCAGGGTGTGGTCAGAATTTTAGTTGCAATGTTGTAATTGATTCTGAATGGCAGGAGGTGACAACGTAAAGTTACTTCTGAATAGCTAGGAAATAGTCTTGAAATGGGTCTGAATGACCAGGGATGGGAATGTAAATACCTTAAATGCTGTCTGTAAGACGGAGACATCCCACCCTAAGGCAGGGGCATACCACCCTCCCCTTGGGACATGCAATTTCCTGCAGGACAGCAGAGCAAATTAACCTTTTCATATCTCAAGGTGACTGTCTCTTTGGAGTTTGCACATTCTCCCCGTGTCTGCGTGGGTTTCCTCCGGGTGCTCCAGTTTCCTCCCACAATCCAAAGATGTGCAAGTTAGGTGAATTGGCCATGCTAAATTGCCCACAGTGTTCTGTGATGTGTAGGTTAGGTGCGTTAGTCAGGGGCAAGCACAGAATAATAGATACAGGAATGGGTCTGGGTGGGTTACTGTTCGGAGGATTGGTGTGGACTTGTTGGGCCAATTTCCATTTTGTACGTATTCTGTGGAGTTTTTATGAGGTCTTTTGTGTCAGTTTTAATTGTTAACCTCAATCATAACAATACAGCTAGGTATTGTATTTGCGTGTTGGGTTGGTTCAATGCTTCATGTACCAGTTTGTCCTGCTGAAGTCTTTATGCTGTTTGACCTTAACTCACCCAACCCAGGTTTAGCCTGAGTTTTCAAACTGTATTGGGGGGAGTTTTGATCTCGGGAATCCGACGTGGACTTGATCCTGAGGTTGCTGGTTTTCAAACACCTTCCCTGTATGTGTGGGAAATTAGCATCTTTGTCTGATTACTGTAAAACAGTCAAAGCCAGAAGTCACACAACACCAGGTTACAATCCAGCAGCTTTATTTGAAATCACAAACTTTTGAAGTGCTGCCCCTTGGTCAGGTGAAGTGTGAGAGAAGAGCACACAGACCCAACATTTATGCGCAGGGCATTCACTGGCAGAGAGATCTAAAGACCATAACAGATGGTATGAGTGGAGTGTTGAATGTTAAGTCTCTGCAGGTGGGCAAGAGTGTCAGACGGTGTGAGTAGAGTCAACAGCTGACTAACCAGCGAACGCATGACCTATAATCCAATTAAATAAGGCTGAGAGATAATTACAAAACTAAGGTGGGGCTGGAGACAAGCTACATAACTGAAATGTTATCATAGATATAAGAGTCATATGCTGAGGGTCTAACCCAAGTAATAAGTAATACAACACAGTATGCACTAAGGTAAAGAGATGATAAATGATCAAGGTGATGGTGTCAAAACAGGACAGTAAGGAAGAATTTACAGATACAGAATAGTATGGTGGAGTCACATTGCACACATGAACCCAAGTTCAAAATTGAGGTCGTATTCATGGGTACAGAGCTTGGCTATCAGTCTCTGCTCAGCAATTCTGTGTTGTTGTGTACCTTTTGAAGGCCGCCTTGGAGGACGCTTACCCAAAGATCAGAGGCTGAATGTCCCTGACTGCGAGAGAACATTCCTGTCTAGTGATTCTTGCGCAGTGTCTATTCATCCATTGTCGTAGCACCTGTATGGGCTCTCCAATATACCATGTTGCAGGCGTGTGAGACAAATAACATTGTCCGAGTCATGTAGGAGGTGGGTGGTGTTCCCCCTATGTGTGATGGTCTGACATTTCTTACAGCAGTTGCCATGGTAGGGTTGTGTGGGGTTGTGGTTGGTGTCCTGAAGGATGGGCAGTTTGCTGTGAACCATGGTCTGTTTAGGTTTGGCGGTTGTTTGAAGGAGAGAAGTGGAGGCATAGGCAAAATGATAGTGAGATATTTGTCATCATTAGTGACATGTTGAAGGCTCCGAAGAACATGGCGTAGTCTGTCTGCTCCAGGGTGATACTGTATGACGAAGGGTACTGTATCGGTTATGTCCTGTGTCTGTTTTCTGAGGAGGTTGTTGTGGTTTTTCTCTGTAGCACATTGGAACTCTCCTGATCTAATGATGGCATCCTTCAAAATCTTTAGGTGTCTGTCGCATTCCTCTTCATCTGAGTAGATCCTGGATATGCACAGGAAGCTAGAGAAGTGTAACGTTGTGAGATTATCGTGGGCTTGCAGTCTGATGAGGTACTGAGGTGTTTATCTTTGGAGATAAGTATGTACAAGAATGAGACCAATTTCTGAAGCGTAGTCTGTGTTAATTCTGATATGATGCAACCTAAGAAAATTTGTAGCTCAGGTTGAGGTTCTGGATGTAGGTTTGCTCGCTGAGCTGGAAGGTTTATTTTCAGATGTTTCATCACCATACTGGGTAACATCTTCAGTGAGCCTCTGGGCAAAAAAAAATACAGGAAATGACATCACCAACCCAAAGAAACCCAAACCTATAAATAGAAAGCGGGAGTCATCAGCAGTGCTTTGTCCAGAGGCTCACTGAAGATGTAGTATGGGACAAAACATCTGAAAATGAACCTTCCAGCTGAGTGAACAAACCCCTCCATCCAGAGGTTGCAACCTGTTGATATCACTGTGAAGTCATTTCAATAATTCCTCACCATGATAAAACATGGTCACAGTAATTTTCATCACCCCTCTTTCCATTATGATGATTATTTCATGTAATTTTTAAAGAGCAATTTAATAGTTTTTTTTGGGTCTTAAATTTATTCAGTTTGTGCTGGACTGTGCTGCAGAGTTTGGGCTCGTTCAGGGTCTGCTCACCAGTGACTTGCTTTATTTTTCACTGAGTGCAATGAGTTCCTGTAGAAATTCAGGCAAGTGGCTGCAGTTTTTCATGTTTTAAAATACACAATTCAAGTGGTCAGTCATTTTTGTTTGCATGACTTTTAAAAAACAAAAGAAATGAGGTACTTCTGGAGTGGTTAAATTGCACAGTGTATCAAACCTTCAAAATTGAAAAGGCACGAGGCAGGAAAAACCACATCTGGTGATTTGGCCATGAAAAACCCACTGCTTGTGGAAGGAGGGCCAAGTGTTTGCACAGTTCCAAGTTCCAGCAATGGCTCTGGTTCTGTTTGGATTACAATGAATCTCAATTTCAACATCATGCAGGCAAGAAGGAACAGAATGTAAGAAGGTGGCTTTGGTTTTACCTCCGAGTTGGACATTCAAAGCAGCAGGGACCAATTTTTTTTTTGTACTTTTCAAATTTCAACGTGGAGGTCCTCGATGAAGAAAGATCTTGCCTGTTTGTGATCTGTCCCTAAGGTCTACCTTCTCCTCCTCCGTTGTTTTGACCAGAAGCTTGGTATACTGTGCTGCAGCTTCCTTGGTCCTTTTGAGTCTGATGTTTCTTCAGGGTCCTGTTTGTCCTCCTGTGTTAGCAGATGCTGATATTTGAGAGCTCGGGTCCTGAGCTTACTATCTTCCTTGCTCAGAGGGCACGTGCTACTGAACAGCATCATCCTCCTCGGACAAGTTGAACAGTTTACAGATTTTGCTGGCTGTTTTTGGTCCAAGGCTGCAGGTCACTGTGTTAGCCGTCAGATCAGAGATGTCCCTTTTGAGTAATAACTCCCTTCAGGACAGAATCAGCATTGACATCAACACTACATCCACAGGCAGGTTTTTGTTTGTGTTCGTCAGTCCATAGTGTTTAACACCAACAAAACGGTTAATGTTTCTGGTGGTGGAAGGAGCTTGAAGGGATGCCACAAGTTACAGATGAGAAGAATCACCTTCTCCTATCACATGAGTTTTGGTCTGAGGTATAATCTGCTATCTCTCAGATGTGGGGTGCTCCATTGTAGCTGTGCTTTCAGGTAGTGCTTCTTCCTCCGCACTCTCGCTCTCGCTCTGCATCTGAAGTAATCCCCAACCCACCCCCAAGAAGTCTTAGTCATATCATGGGTGGCAGAATTGCATCAAACAGCCATTCCAGTTCCTGTGGCCTGACTTCTGAGGAAGGATCACCGGACCTGAAACGTTAACTCTGATTTCTCTACACAGATGCTGCCAGACCTGCTGAGCTTTTCCAGCAGCTTCTGTTTTTATTCCTGAAAATACACAAGCCGATTTTAAATATCATTTGAACTGTCATTGTCTCACCTTTCCTGATGAAGGGCTCATGCATGAAACATTGACTCTCCTGCTCCTCGGATGCTGCCTGACCTGCTGTGCTTTTACAGCACCACACTCTCGACTCTGATCTCCAGCATCTGCAGTTCTCACTTTCTCCTCATGACCACGCCCACTGGAATATGGTATTCTGGTTTGGGTACTTAACTGGAGACAATCTTGCTTTAACCAGACTGGGTTTAGGGCCTACATAATTAACACCAGGAGACAATCGACCCAGTGGTGAGTGTTACAGAAGGGATGCTTGTCTTCCACGGCCTTGTCAGCAACAAGCACACTTTACATGAAACAGTTATTAAGGCCACTCAGAAACCATGCAGAACACATCTGTGCCCTTTGGTCACTTGGGTAGAATTCCACTTTCTCCACGCACTGACTGCAGGCCATTGCTAGATTGGGTGGGCCTCAGTGTAACATGAACATTAGCTCCTCCAGAACCCTTATCTAGTATAGCACAGTTTAATACTTTTCTCTCAAACATTTGCGGAGCATCAGTCTCTGACGCTGCAACCGACCAGCTGCTCATTTCTCTCATTTCAAACGTGTCAGCATTCAGTCCTTTCTATTTTCTTTCACCTTCCAGCTTCATTTTCAGGCAGAAGTCTTCAAAACTACAGCGTTTCATCCATCTTCAGATTTGTGATTTCTTTGACTGAGGCAGTCATTGGTGCATAGAGGATTTTTAAATGTGGGTATTGTTGACTTAAATCGATTCAAAGCAATTGTGTTCTTAAAGGGAGATTATCCAGTAAAGTGAATAAGGGCAACTTTAACTTGGAGGGTTGGGCTGTATTTAATTCAAGATGGGCAGTTTTTTTGAAAATGATTTATAAGCTTGGTTCAAACTTTATTGGCATATGCTGAGAAAGTTAGTGATTTGGACATCAATCGCCTTTTATGACTTCGCTCTAGAGGATTGTTTAGCATTATATGAACAGATTAATTTGGAGTAGAGGTAGATCATTCTACCATAGAATGGTACAGCATGGAAACAGACCCTTCGGTCCAACTAGTCCATGCCGACCAGGTTCCCCAAACTAAACTAGTCCCATTTTTGCCTGGATTGACTCTTATCCCTCTAAACCTTTTCTATCCATATATCTGTCCAAAGGTCTTAGAAAGGTTGTAGCTGTACCTGCATCTACCACTTCCTCTGGCAGTTCATTCCACATATGAGCCACCCTCTATATGGAGCAAATTGCCCCTTATAAATATTCCTCCTCTCATCTTAGTTTTCTGTCCTGTAGTTTTGAGTCCCCTCCCACCTTCGGAAAAAGACCTTTTGCTACTCACCTTATCCATGCCACTCATGATTTTATAAACCTCCATAAGGTCACCTCTCAACCTCCTACACACCCTGAAAACTTCCCAGTCAATCCAGTCCCACCTTACAATTCAAATCCTTCAGTCCCGGTAACATCTTTACTGCACCCTCTCCAATTTAATACCATCCTTCCTATAGCAGGGTGACCAAATCCGAACACATTACTGCAAAGGTGACCTCGCCCAAGTTCTGTACAACCGCAACATGACGTCCCCAACTCCTCGACTCAATGGGCTGAGCAAGGAAGGTGGTATTGAGGAATCGGTTAAAACTTTGTTTTGCTGGGTTTTTATGATGTCCTTTGCGCTTGATCCTACATTCAGCACTATCATGTTCTGATCCGTTTTGTGTGGGGTTTGAATTCTGTGCTGCAGTCCATCCCCGAATTTACAAGTTAACGTTTGTTTAAACTGATTGGGAAGCAGTCTTTTTTTTTTTAATTTTAAACCACACTTTATCAATCCTAATTCAAAAATGCATGTGTTATTTCTGTGAAGGAGATAAGTACAGTCCACCTTTTTTTTTTAATCTTTATCATGCAGTTCCTTTAAATGCTAAATGCACATTTGTCTTTGGTCCAGAACACTTTTTGAATGTGTTTTATTTGTGGTTGAGGAACCGATTTAATTTTTGAAGCTGTTGTGAGTCTGCCTTCAGATTCACACAGTAACAAGCTGAAGTACATGCAGCAATTATATAATTTTACCAAATGGAATATGGCAGTCAAATGTTGAGAACAAGATAATTCAGCAGCTGTGAACAGGTTTTCATTTATACTCCCATCTCAAGGATAAAGGTGGGAGTGTGTTGAATAATGAAAGAGAGGAACAGACAAGATTTTTAAAAAGCCAGGAAAACATGGCAAGAAACAGATCTGAAGAATGAGCTTGGTATTAAATGGAGCTGTTTATTTCAAATTTTCTGTTTCTGGGTCATCAGAAAACTAAGACTACAGCTGTTAGCAGCTAACGGGTTTGTTTTCCAAGATGTATCAAGGTAATGTGGAGTACATGGCAAAATAACAGACCATTCAGCTCTGTCAGCCCATGCTAGCATGTAACCTCTGATCAGTCCTGCTTTGACTGACCTCTGCACTGAAGTGGATTGCTGCAGTCAAGTCTGAGAGTGCTGTTTCTTTGACAGACTCTGACAGCTGTTTGTTCCATCATGGATTCTTTAATGTCTTCATTCTCTCGGGTGTTAGCTGTCAACATATGCACTTTAAGAAAAGGCTGTACTGTCTTACTAGGCTCCTCTTGTTCCGAAATACCTTCAATCCCCTGGTTTGTCCTCATCTGTGCACTCTCTGTAATATTGTAAACTCATTATTTACACAATACAGGTGGTGCTCAATTTACAAACCAGATGCCATATTAATAATTTTATAGAGCTGACATGCAAATGTTTGCTTATACTTGGAAACAGCTAATTTATAATCTACTGTATTGTGTTGTTCCTGATGAAGGGCTTTGACCCGAAAAGTCGATTTTCCTGCTACATGACCTGTTGTGCTTTCCCAGCACTATTCTAATCTTGACTGTATTGCGTTGTTTTAAGAGAGAAGAAGGTTGAGAGGTGATTTAATTGAGACATAAGATAATCAGAGGGTTAGACAGGGTGGATAGTGAGAGCCTTTCCCTTGGATGGTGATGGCTGGCACAAGGGGACATAGCTTTAAATTGAGGGGTGATAGATATAGGACAGATATCAGAGATAGTTTCTTTACTCCAAATATTGAGGGCATGGAATGCACTGCCTGCAACAGTAGCAGACACTCCAACTTTTAAGGGCATTTAAATGGTCAGTGGATAAACATATGGTTGAAAACAGAATAGGGTAGGATAGATAGGCTTCAGATTGGTTCCACTGGTTGATGCAACATTGAGGGCCGAAGGGCCAGTACTGTGCTGTAATGTTGTATGTTCTTTTATATGCGATCAAATTCCAAGTGTACTTGGGAGCGGAAGCCGGGAATTGCCTGCAGTATACAAAATACAGCTCTTTAGCTCGAAGTCTTGCTCGTCTTTATCTTATGCTGCTGTCAGGGTTGCATTATCATGTGCCATAAGTGTACAAATCATTTCCCATTTTGCTACAGAGCCTGTTCTTGCCATCCTCAACTAAACCCATCAATGTTAACCCTTCCTTCTTCCTTCTTACTTCTTGATACATATTCAGCCTCCCCTCTCCTGCATCTATACCATTCAGGAGTGAGTGAGTTCATCCCTCTCTGGCTGAAGAAGTTATCTTTTCAATTCCCTTCTGATTTTTGTAGGGAACCATCTTTTATTGACCTACAGTGCCCCTGACCCTGCACCCATATCCTTGCTGTTGACTGTATCAAATGTCTAAAGTTTTAAAATTGCTGTTGGATTTGACTTCGTAAGAGGAGGGTCACAATGTGCACATCCTTGGCTGTACTTTCACACTTGTGATGCTGTCCTTATAAATCCTTTTACTGGGCCTTCTCCATTGCCTCTCCATCTCTGTACGAAGTGGTAACCAGAACTGCAAACACAACTCCCAAGCATGGTCCAGCCATGTTTCAGTATGAGCATGTAGTGCAAGTTTTCTACTTCACAAATCTCTCCCTCAATGATTAAAGCCTAGTGTTTTTGGTTTGTTGGGTTTTATATGGCCTTGTTAACTTTGTGTACTTGTGTTCCCAGGTTGCTACACCACATCTCAATTCATACTTTCCACCTATGTGCTGATTTTATTGAGTGACTAACTAACTAAGATAATTCTTTTTAAACAAGTCATATTTATAAGTTCATCTTTGGAATTAAATTACAATTGTCAAAGACATGAAACTTGCCAATACAGAGAGCATCAAATCTTATTAATAAACTAGGACAACACAAATGTGTCCTATTATGTGCTCTTCAATTAGTTTCGAAAAGAAAAACACAAATCTGGGCTGATTTCAGATCTATTGCTCAGATTGGAAACCAGGTCAGCAGCATTATAAAGGGTTGCAAGTAGCAGATGGTGTGATTATCATGTGGGTGGTAGAAGCCAGTTGTTGGAGTACAGTTCATCAGCAGGACTTAGCTGAATGCACTGTAGGAGGGTCAGACAGTATTCTAACACCCCCTAGGAGCGAGGATGCTGTGAGCCCTAACAACTGCCAAATGTTTCACCAACTTCCATGTTTCCTGGTGATCTTTCAGTTCTTGTAATTGACCATTTTGTATTTGGATTGAGTGTTCTCTTGGAAGATATGTCAAGTGGGTGGCACGGTGGCTCAGTGGTTAGCACTGCTGCTTCACAGCGTCAGGGACCCGGGTTTGATTCCACCCTCTGGTGACTGTCTGTGTGGAGTTTGCACGTTCTCCCCGTGTCTGCGTGGGTTTTCTCCGGATGCCCCAGTTTCCTCCCACAGTCCAAAGATGTGCAGGTCAGGTGAATTGGCCATGCTCAATTGCCCGTAGTGTTATTGCATTAGTCAGAGGGAAATATAAGGTAGGGGATTGGGTCTGGGTTGGTTTCTCTTCGGAAGGTCAGTGTGGACTTGGTGAGCCGTACTGCAGGTAATCTAATTTAATCTGTGTTGATAAATTCCACAGCCCTTGGCATCACTCAGTTGCCTCCTGCACTTTACTTCGTTATGTGAAGTGTTTTAAATGCAGCCAGTGCAGTTGAACATCTGACGTCTTGACCCGTGTGTTTGTGGGGGTTCCATGCCACCGTTTCTGTGATTGCTCACTGCAGCAGAAGCTTGGCTCATAAGAGCAGGGAGATGATGTTGGAACTCCCTGCTCTTATAAACCAAGCTTCTGCTGCAGTGAGCAATCACAGAAATGGAGGCATGGAACCCCCACAAACACACTGGTCAAGATGTCAGATGTTCAACTGCACTGCCTGCATTTTAAACACTTATGTTTAGAACTTTTGTTCAGAACTTTTGTTGTTTGATACTGGAGTACTATGTGCAGTTCCAGTTTCTGTACTATAGAAAGGATGGGTGCACTGGAGTGGGTGCAAAGGAGGTTCACCGTGATGGAGCATTTCGGTTGTGAAGAGAGACTGGAGAAAATTGGGTTACTTTCTGGAGCAGTGACAGTTGAGGGAAGCCTGATAGGGGTGCGTTAGATTTTTGAGGGGCATGGACAGGATGAACAGCAGGGTGGCAGGGGTCTGGAATGAACTGACTGGGAAGGGATTTGAGTTGGAAAATCTCTCAAACATTTCAAAAGTACTTGGATGAGCTCGTGAAGTGTCATAATATTTGAGGCTGTGGGTGGAAAAGTGGGACTAATGTCGGCAGTAGCATACTTCTGGCAGTACAGATTAGATGGGCTGAAGGGCCTTTTTCTGTAGATGTGATTCTATGATCTCTGTGCAATGGGTTAGCAGACCCTTTGTATTGTCCGGGTAACTAGAAGCAGCACTAGCCACCTGCCTTTGTTTGAGGGCAGCACTCTGGATCTCTGTGATAGTGTCCCAGGAGAAAAAAAGTCATAATGAGAAGAACTCCTTGGTTATTAACAATGCCACCAGAACACCTTTTATTAAGAGAATGAGCCAAGTCTTGGTTTGTGTGAAGACCATTTCTTGTTATTTTCGTACAACTAAATGAATGCTTAAAACCAAGAATTACTGCAAGTTGCCTGATATTCATTTGTAAGCACTGTTTACACAGCTGCTGGTTCCAGCAGTAGTTTGAAGTGTAGTTTGCAGATGGAACTGGAGCTAAAGGGTTGTGTACAAATGCAACTTTTTGGTTGGCAACAGGTAGCTGATTGGTCTATGGACCAGTGATCAGCTGTTGTTGGTAATGGCTGTCTGTCTGCCGGTTGTGAATTGTTCTCCGGTAAATCAACATCTTGCGGCTATGAACAAGATGGAGAAGCCTTTAGGCTTCCACCAGCTCATGAGCTCTTTGTGTTCTCTGTAGTGCAAAAACACTTTTTTTGCCTTGAGAAAACCAGTTTATTTTTCCTTTTTGGTTACTTTAAACTTTGACTGACCTTTGATAAACCAAAGATGTATTATAGGTGTGATCCAGCCACCCTGATCCTCCTGCAAATGTATGGAAGCATGTGGAGAAAGATGACTGAGCAGCAGTGTTCTAACCAGCTCAACGAGCATAAGGATCCACTCGGAAAACTGCCTTCCCAGTCTTCTCTTTTGTCCATAACAGACAGGAAAACAACAGGATATAGAGTGGACAGTTTATAAGAGAGTTAGAGTTTTAATTAATAGTTGTATCCTAAATTTTCATAAGTGTTTGCCTGGAGCTAGAGTCTAATTACTGGTAATGAATAGTGATTCTTATTAAGGATGGAGTCATACTGCACAGAACCAGGCCCTTTGGCTCACCATGTCTAATCAACCAGCACCAAACTACACTAGTCCCATTTACCTGCACTTGGTCCTTGGCCTGCCATGTCCTCGTGTTTTTAAGTGCTCATCCTGATGCCGCTTCCAAATGTTGAAAGAGTATCTGCTTCAGTAAGTTCCATATTTCTACCACCATCTGGGTTCACGTTTTTTTTCTTTGAGATCGCCTCTAAACCATTTGCTTCCTGCCTTTAAACTTATGCCCTCTTAGACACATCTGTATTTTTTTTCTTTAGTAGACAGGGTCTTAAAGCCAGTTAAATTGGGGAATTCTGCCTACTTGTAAGTATGTTAATCTTTTGGTGACATTTCCAGGAGTAGTGGGGCTTGATTTCCAGCATGTTTGCCTCAGTAAGGCCTAACAGTTTGTGTTCGGCCTACTTTTTTAAAAGAAGTCCTACTTTGCCATTTGAAAACTGGAGAACAGACTTTATAACTCATCATGTGCAGGTACAGGGAGAATTGTGTTCGTACCAGTCAGAGCGGAAGAGAGGGCTATCACAACCCAAGTGGCTTCTTGTGCTATGACTCCAAGTTGATGAAACTCAGTTTGATGTCTGTAGCCTGCAATTAAGGAATGATTTAAAATAAAAACTTCAGCAAATTTCATCCAAACTGACGCGCTGAACGAAGGCAAGCCTATTGATAGGAATTATTATGCCAGTTGAAAAACAGAATAATTCAGTGCAAGGCATTTATAAAATCAGCCAGATTTTGTTGAAGATCTTGCTGTTGATCTTATTGTAGAATGTGTAATACAACGCGAAATGAGCTTTTTGATTTTCCTATCAAGTTACCATAAGATTGGTGTCACATTTTAATTTAATTTCTGAAACCACTGTTTTCTTGACTATCATATCATGTACAAATTATGAAGCAAAACCACTCAAAGAATTCATTATTATTAACTAATCCCAGAACTGGTGACCATCTGCCTAATGCTTGTGTGCTGATTGAGAGTCTGCCTGATGAGGTGCTGTATTGTTTGAGGGTTATGTGAGGAACTGTTATGAATTTGTCATCTCCACTCCGAACATACCATTTTGTTGTAAACCGTACTTGAGTCAAAAGTTTGCATTTTCTCACCCCTTACACATAATAGTGAGAATCTTTTAGCCATTGGCCCATGTGTCTGAAACAAGTAGGCATAAGGTGAAGAGAAATGGTTTAGAGGAGATATGAGAATCCATTGCGTGGGTGAAACATGGAACGTGCTGCCTGAGAAGGAAGTGGAGGCAGATACACTCTCGATATTTAAGTAGTACTTAAAATGCCAGAGCAAAGTAGGCCATGGGCCAAGTGCAGGTCAGTGGGATTAGTGTAGTTTGTTTTTTATTGCTCATCATTGATGCTGTATCACTCTGACCCTCCTTCAGATACTGCGGTACAGTTTACTTGGTGACTCTAGATACTCTTTGGAACCACGTGAGATGTTAAAGGGTTAATTTGTTCTGCTCACCTGCAAGAAATTGTATGTCCTGTGGAGCGGGTGGTATGTTCCTCTGTCTTGACCCTTTAAGTTTAACATAGCCATCTCCTGCTATTCAGAAAGAAGCTGATCATTGCAGTTAAGGACCTAACCACACCCTGCAGTTTAAAAACAATGACTTACACAAGATCTTGCAATTAAGGAATGATCCAATCACATTGTTTCTGGAAATAATCAAATGACTGCATTGTGTCTTGTGTGGCATGTGATTGTTGGGGTGTGGCCGGGGTTGTCTTGTTGGCATGACTGACTGTGATGTAAAATCCTGCATAAAGGAGAGGACTGGTCCCTTTGTTCAGAGAGCTTTGCTTGACACTCTTCGCAAGCATTGTTAAGACTGTGAAGTGATCCTCCAAAAGCTGTACTTAATAAATTTTGGATGTTCACAGAAGTTGGCCAATTACAGTTACATCAAGTGTGTGAGAACTCAAGAAAAAGAACGGAACACATGACTATATCACTCAGTTCCAGTGCTCCTGAGATCTGAAATCAGGAATTAACCAGTCACGTTAGTGGATAGCAGTTGCTAATGCATATATTCTGCCTCCTATCTTTGCTGTTGGCTCAGTCCGATTTCCGCCTGAAAGTTCCTGAGGGTACCATTTTTGAATTTTGGTGTTGGCTTTCACCTTGTCAACTCTTTGATAACATGGTCTTTTTGGGTACCTGCATGCTGTATGCTGTTGGAAGATTGAAGGCAGAAGGTAGTTTCCCATTCCGGTGATACCAATGCCTCCTGGAACCTGAGAGGCGTTTGCCCGATTTCTTGCTCCTTGCAGAATGCCTGGCCTGTCTCGATCCCTTGTGAAGAAGCAAGCTAGCTAAGTTGCAGAACTGTGTGTGGGTCAGCAGGTTCCACCATTTACTAACTCTCAGTCCACAGCAAGTGGATTGTTTATTTAGAAACAAGAGGAGACTGTTGTTGCTGTAACTGCCGGCCAAGGTGACCTTTGGTTCAGGTCTAGACTCCCATTGGATCAGCCGAGTGAACTCTCAGTACTGATTGTGTGAACATGCAGTATTAGAGACTGGAGCACTGATCCCAGTCCGGTTTCTTATTTATTTTTTGTGAAAGTGTACGTTTGGATGCAGCCTTCAATTTATATTGCATTTTCCACCTGAAGAGGGTTAGTCTGATGAATATTTCATTATTGTTTGACAGTGTCAGTCCATGGTGATTCTGGGAATCACATGACCTTGTGCAGTGGTGCATCACATTGTATCTATATTGTTCCTGGCAAATACTTTCTGTCTTGGCCCCATGTTTAATTGATGTGTTCTGCCTGTGTTTACAAGTGGATCTGCCAAAGGGGAGGGTTGGTTGTCGTTGAGCTCCTATAGATTCTCAAATGGTGACGTTCAAAAGATTCAGTGGCCTAATTGTGAATTAGTTCCAGTTTGAGGTGTGCTGTTTGCGTAACGATTGCAGAGTATGCTGCTGGTATCAAGTGTGAGGATGCATAATTTAAAAAGATGATTTGTGTCGATGATACCATGCAGAAACAGGCCAGTGGGCCATGCCTGTCTATATGACTACCGCTTAGGTAGTCCCTTTGGATTGAGGATGACTTGCATTTGCTCTGGTTCACTGAGCTCAGAGAACACCGATGAGGCCAGTGCATGATCTAAAGACACTCTCTCAAATGCTGCGGGAGGGCAGGCAGTACAAATCTCCAGCCAGCGGTTCTCCTTGCTCTTACAGTACTTTAACTTTTGCATTTGGACTCGAGCTGCTGTGTTAAAACCATTTTGTCTTCTGCGCTTGTCACCTTGTTGGTTGCACTGGATATCGGTGAAGGGCGTGGCTTATTAACCGGTGAGAGAAAAGAAAGATTTCACAAATTGAGCATCTTTGTGCATTTTCTCTGTGGTGCTTTTAGTTTTAGGGTTAGCTCACTAACTTGAGCCTTGGGTCGCCATTACCTTGCACGAGCAAAGTAGTTCTGTGGCCTGTCTATATCTGAAAAGTGCGAAGTTCATGTATCAGAGTGGTTTCTCCAAGCTGGTCAGTGTGCACCTCTGTGCAGGCCTCAGTATTGTCACTTGCTGAGCTTGTGGGGAAAGGTGTTCTATAAATGAACAGTAGGTGGAGCACTGGAGCTTATTCACTGCTGCGCACATACTAAGCAGTGTTATTCTTAATAATGGATAACCTTAAATCCCTTTATAGAATGCTTTGCATTTCATTGCTTTGAAATGGGACATCTATTTAAAGAAAGCACATTTTCTTGCATTGGTTTTTGAAAAACTACTTAGTGAGAACGCTAGGGTTTTTTGTTGGCTTCAGCCTTTTTCATTGCGTGTGAAGAAAAGATTTTGAACCTTGTTTGAACATTCTTCATTTCATTTCTTATGCCACACCCAACCCCAGCATTTACATGTTGGAAAGGAAATATAATTGGCCCAAAACCACAGAAATTGCTGGAAAACTCAGCAGGTCTGGAAGCGGTTGCTTAGGCAAAGCAGAGTTCATGTTTTGGGTCCAGTGACCCTTCTCCAGAACGTTTCCTCTCATTTTGCTTGTGGCAGGGTTTTGAATTCTCTGTAGAATTGGGTTTGGCCAGGGTTGGGAAGGTGGATGACTTTTGGGGGTTGAAACACAGAGGTAGAAAGGAAGATTCATGTTGTGTTGGAAGAAATCAAGCTTTTCCTATTAGGATACAAAAGGTAGATAGCTTATATATTTTTTAAAAAAAGCAGTTAGTTTGGTTAACTTCCGGGATGAGATGTTATTTCAAGTGTGAAGCTGTAGAAGAACAGTAATTGTACACTCCGTCAAAGCAGCTGTTTTTTTGAACTGGCTTTGCTGTGACCCCTTTCGCTAAAGGGTCACCTCCAAACAAAGCCGGTTGGTCATTTCAGTCACATCCGACGAGGTTGAGTGTTTCTGTTCAGCGTATACATTATGATGTTCTACGTGCAGGTCTGTCACACTGGCCCCAGTATTCCACTAGCAAGATAGAGGCAGGAGGTGTACGGCAGGACCCTGCAGGATCCCGGACGTGGCCAACTCCATGGCAATTGTATGGCCCAAGTGTGAACTTTAGGTAATTCTCCTCCTCCCTCTGGGGGAGAGGAGGGGAGGGAGGAAGAAAAACTCCAAGATCTGAAGAATTCAGAGTTCTGCTTCTGATAAGTGAATATTATCCAGTGGAAATTAGACTATTAAAATCCTAATCTAAGTCCTGGACAACTATTAAACTCATTTGCCATCCACTCCTACCTCCACCACAGTTTCTTCACTGACTCTCGCGTTTTCTCTCTCTCTCTCTCTGTCGCGCTCTCTCTCTCTGTCGCTGTCTCTGTCTTTGTTGTGAACAATTGTTAAGTTGTAATGTGGAGGCATCATATTGTTTAAATGATTCCTGAAGCAGAATATAATACTTTTGAAACAAACACGATTTGGAGTTGCTGAAAGTTTACATTCTCGTGTTCTTTGTGAACATGTTGCACCCCTCTCGCCAGTTGGAGGGCTTCAAGGAATGGAGGGTTTGAGTTATAAACTTGAGCTGGGACGTTTCTCCCTGGAGTGTAGGAGGCTGAGGGGTGACCATTCTAAAAGTTGATAAAATCATGAGGGACATAAATAGGGTGAACAGCGAGTGTCCTTTCCCCGGGGTTGGAAAATTCAAAACATGGGAGCATATTTTCAAAATGAGAAGCAAAGTATTTTAAAAGGACAAGGGGGACAGTTTTGTTTTGAAAACAGTGTGGTTTGTATGTGGAATGAACAGCCAGAACAGGTAGTGGATGTGGGTACAGTTATCATGTTTAAAAGATATTTGGAAGGTACATGAAAAGAAAGGGTTGACAGGGATATGGGCCAAACGTAGGCAGGTGGGACTAGTTTAGTTTGAGAACGTGGTCAGCCATGGATGAGTTGGACTGAAGGGTCTGCTTCCATGCTGTATGACTCGATGACTCCATCCTCTGCTTGTTTGAAGGAAGCTCATGCAAAGTTTTTAGTTCCTTATTCTCTGAATATGTTTGGAGCCATTTGTTTTCTTCCCCTTGAGTAATGTATTTCTTTTCCTTGTAGGTGTCACTCACGGTTTCGCTGGATGCAGATGAAGATTCTTCACGGGTTACTGAGGTAGGTGCAATTTGTTGCATAACTAAGGTACTTCAGAAATAGAAAAAGGGTCAGTTATAGTTTAGCATAAAACTTCAAACATGTTAAGATTAGTGTGATTTGAAATTAAATACAAGGAGTCGTTGATGCGTGTTTGCATTCGGCTTCATGGCACATTGG